>NC_068371.1:3874814-4054814 GCF_023724105.1 Carassius gibelio | reverse complement strand
TTTGGAATAACTAAACGCATCCTTGCTGAATGAAAGTATTTATATCTTTCTTTAAAAACATACAGGCTTCTAACTATTGATCAACTACTGTGCACAAAAAGCCAGCAGCAGTCTGCTTCTTTCCCTGACCTGCGTAGCTGCGTCCTGTGCTCATGCAGGTGGGCATTAGAGTCCATTTATCAATGTTTGGACTGTAGAACTCCACTGAGGCCAGGTTGCATGAGCCATCATCGCCACCAACCACATATAACAGGTTATTAACAGCACACACACCTGAAACACAGACAACTGCATTGAAATATACTGTTAATCCAAAAGCATCACAGCTGGATTTTTATGTGTCAGATCTGACAGACTGATGCGTGTTGTTCTGTTCACCTGCGTTCCTGCGGCACATGTTCATATCAGCCACCTGTTTCCATGTGTTAGTGGCAGGGTCATAAACCTCACAGCTCTTTCTAACCAAGGGCCCGTCGTGACCCCCTACTGCATACAGCAGACCTTTTATCACACCCACACCTGTCCGACACAAACACTTCGTGGTTTACACAGATACAGGTTGATGCCAGTTTATGTGCATAGGATTGTGTGTGTGTGTGTGTTACCGGCACCGCTGCGGCGGGTTCCCATCTCTGCGGTGTAGGACCATTCATTAGTGTTGGGGTTATAGACTTCAACAGTACTCAAACACTGACGAGTTGCTCCATCATACCCTCCCACTGCATAAAGCAGACCTACAGGAAACAGTTTGATATCAGTTGAAATCAGCTGTTTGATATCAAACTAAATGAAAAAAAAAGAATAATAAATAAATAAAATAATAAAATAATAATAATAATAATAATATATATATATCTATATATATATATATATATATATTTTTTTTTTTATATATTGTATAATATTTTTTTTAACAATTAATAAAAATAAATAAATATTCTGATAACAACAAAGCAATAATTATAAAGTTCATGTAATGTTTCATTTTCAATCACAAACTTAAATATAAAAAAGTACAGTTATATGTGTTTAATAAAATATTAATAATGTACGCCTACAACTAACAATTTTCGTTGGTAAGATTTTTTATTATCATTATTTTTTAAATGTATTATGCAGACCAAAGATGCATTCATTTGATCAAAAATACAGTAAAACTGTAATATTGTGAAATATGATTACAATTTAAAATAAACGTTTTCTATTTGAATATATTTTCAAATGTATTTTATTCCTGTGATGTGCAGCTGAATTTCAGCATCATTCCTCCAGTCTTCAGTGTCACATGATCTTCAGAAATCATTCTGATATGTTGATTTGCTGCTCAAGAAATATTTCTAATCATAAACAGGTGTGCTGCTTCATATTTTTTGTGGAATATCTGACACATTTTTCTTCAGGATTCTTTGAGAATAAAAACTTTAAAAGAACAGCATTTATTATAATTTTTTTCAATTATATAATTATCCTTATTATTTTAATACAGCTTTACAATGTAAGCACTAAGCAGAATCCAAACAAAATATACAAATACACCATTATGCCAATATTCTTCTTATTATAGGTATAATGTGATTTTATACAATACATAATGGGGTTTCTTGTCTGAAGACCCTTTGTTTAGGCCATTTTTTAACTCATTAGTATCAGAATGCAAACAAAAGCAGAACAGTCATGTATTTCTCTTGGCTGTGGCTGTTCATATATAGATGGCAGATACAAACCTCCAACAACGCCGACTCCAACACTGCTGCGCCGCGTGTTCATGGGACTGACGTGGAACCACTCATTGGCCTTAGCGTTATATACCTCTACAGTAGCTAAACCTGCAAACCAACATCATCATATTAGACACAGATGTGGATGTTCATCATCTCAGTCTGATGAGCGCTGTAACCATTACCAGCATATCAGTAAAAACAAATGCTGCAGCAACATCGTAAAAGCATATGTGATGCAAGATAGATGAGTTTATAGTGGATGTATTACCTGTGCTCCCATCGAAGCCCCCAACAGCATAAAGCAGTCCGTTGAGGACAGTGGACCCTAGAGTTGACCTCCGGTCCTGCATGCTGCTGACACAACACCACTCATCTCTGATCGGGTCGTACGCGTCCACCGTCCTCACTCGCAACGAGCCGTTAAACCCTCCGACAGCATACACAACACCACCCACGTACACCACACCTACACATACACAAAAACATCCTTTTTATAAACTCTATCTTTCAAACTTACGATATTAAGAAGCAGAAATCATCACATCAGAATCATTTTTGTATCAGCTGTTGAGTAAACAAGTATTGTATCTGTATTGGGGCAAGTTGTCACGTGTCTTTTATCATTTATTATCTACAAAACAATGGTTCGTTAATTATTTTGTATTTCATAATTGTGCTGAAATAGATTGTCACGATAGCATGTTTAATATTTAATAATGGCGGTTTTCACTAAAAGAACTTTCCCCATATAAAGTCGCAATATACACTACTGTTCAAAAGTATGAAGCTGTTAAAGTCTTTTTTAATGTTGTGAAAGCTGCTTTTTTTAATTAAAAATATGGTAAAAACTGTAATACTGTGAAATATTATTACAATTTAAAATGTCCCATTTCTATATTAATATATTGTAAAATGTAATTTATTTATGTGATGACAAAGCTACATTTTCAGCATCATTACTCCATAATGTCTCCAGTGTCACATGATCTTCAGAAATCATTCTGAAATGCTGATTTGCTGCTCGAGAAACATTGTTGGAAACACTTATTATTAAATATGTTTGTTGAGACTGAGCCTTTATTTAATAGCAGGACTCTCTTATCAACATAATGTGGCACTTCAGATCAATTTAATGCATTTTTGATGGATAAATGTTTCAATTGCTATTAAAAGCAAATCTCTTAACTTGACCCCAAGCTTTCGAATGGTAGTGCATGTTGACGCTAAAACGCTTGTTGCATGTTGACGCTTGTGTTTAATGAACTGTATCCTTTTTGCATGAACAGTAATTTCAGCAAGTGGTCAAGTCAGTGCTGGAGGGATGAAGTGAAGTAGGCTGGAGAGCTGATCATGTGAGTGATACCTGCTCGACAGCGTCTGGAGGGCAATTCTGCCACCTGGAACCATCTCTCCTCCTCAAAATCATAGCACTCCACACTGCGGATGGCTTTAGGAGCCTGTCCCCCCACCACCATCATCACCTTCAACACACACACACACACACACACACACACACACACACACACACACACACACACACACACACACACACACCTTCAAATCAAACACCTCTAGAACACTGGCCCGTTTTTTTTTTAATGCTGTTTTAATTATCCCTTTAAAATGTGCTATGTTTTCATTATTATTTTTTTAATAAAAGAAAATGTAATAGAAGTTTAAATATAATAACTCTAGAAATGTCATGTGTAAACATTGTGAAAATAACAGAGTATATAAAAATTATTAAATTGTAAACATTATACATTCATAAACTATGCACTTTTTGTAGAGCAGTCATTTTAGTATTAATTATATGTAATTATACTTTTTTATTGTGAATTAGTTTTTAATATTTATTTTAATTATTTGTTTCTTTTTCGCACCTTTAGCACACACAGGTAAAAAAAAAACTCCAACTCAAAACCCTCTAATAAAAAAATAAAAATCTAGATTTAATCATTTTGTTAATGCGTTTTATAACATGTGCCATGTTTTTAGAAACATATAGTTTCCATTAATACTATTTTTAACTTTTTTATACATTTTAAATATAATAACCCATGTCATAATCGAGTAAAATAAATGTATCATAAATATTTTTCATAAGCGACATGCCATTTTTGGGGAGCTCTGTAATTTTAGTATCATTTATTTGCTTTACATACATATACTTTTTTATTAATACTGATTTTTATTTATTTATTATTATTAATATAACAGTTGATGAAGAGGTGAATTCAATTTTTTTATTTTAAATAATTTAGCCCTCAGTTTCCTGAGAGCCCTGGTTGAGAAACAATGACATAGAACTTCTCCTACAGTTTCTTCAGGCAGATTTATTTAATAAAAGCGTCACTATCAATTAGAATATCTATAACTATCTTAACAAATCATATTGACCTGGTATTAAACTGGTTAAAACCTGTTAAAAAATTTAATTACCAGTCTTAATATCAAACATATTGACTAAATTAAATCAGAGTCGTGCATCAGATTTTGTACAGAACACATTCCCCCTGACTTCTGCTCTTCACAGATAATATCAATGAAAATGTCCACTATTTATCAAATGAATAACTAAAAATGCCTATAATGAAGACTGACCTTAGGGTAGCTGACAGGTGTTCTCACTCTAGTGCGGATGGTCTTCATCATGGAGCGCTGCTCGGCCGGCAGAAGGTGGTACTTCATGGCTTCAATTAGGTAGTCTTTACAGGCGCTGCTGTTCTTCACTAAAGTTTCCTCTTCCACCCTCTATGTACACACACATGAAATTAAATTACAATTAAACAACATCAAAGCACATATTCACTAACACACACACACACACACCTGTACGAGGTATTCTCTGGAAAGAAGGGGTAAGCGAACATGCTCCATCAGATGAGCCATGTGTTCCTGACGCACATCTGTGTCATGTGTGACCCACGCTATAACCGCTTCAAACACCTGTGAACACACACACACACACACAGGGAGAGCTGATACACGGCTCATCTCATTCAATCACAATATCAGCAAAACATACAGAGATCTAATAACTGCAGTCACATACAGAGACAGTGTGCATGTGACTACATCGCATTTGTAGCATAATTACTAATGCATCCTGGACAATATCAAAGCACCGCCCACTCATCTGTCAATCATCCGCTGCACAGACAAATGACTAGGCATCCACAATAAATGTTCATGTTCATCTCATGTTTTTCCTTTTTGAACTCTAATATTTTTTAATTAGAGGTTAAATATCATTTTATAAATATATAATTCGAAAAAACGTAATGTGGAGTAACTATCAAGTAAAAAGCAATAACATATTTCCTTTCACCCTGAATCCAAATATTTTACTATACATTTATAAATTTGTTTGATGTTTTTGGGGAGCAGTGTTATTTAAGAATTATTGATATGCTATTATAGTTTTTATTAATATTTTAAAATATTTTTTATTTAAAATTTTCCGTTTTCATTTTAATTTTAGTTTACTTTTTAGTAATTTTGTTGTTTTTTATTCTAATAAGTTACATGCTTTTGTCATTTTTATTAGCATTTGTTTTGTTTATAGATTTTTTTTACATATTACTTTTTTATATATATATATATATATACTTTTTATGTTTAATTCACTAATTTCCATTATTTTTCCATTCAGCTGTAGTTTTTATTTATTTCCAGGTAGTAATTTTAGTGCTTCAACTACATTCAAAAATGTATTTCAAGTAGCTTCCAATTTAAGTATTTAAGAACATCTAAAATTGATAGCTTTATTTCAATTAACAAAAACAGTTTCAGTTTTTGGATTAGTTAAGCAAAAAAAACTCTTTCGAGGAGACACATTAAGACATCTTACCCTAAACTAATCTTTCCTTGATAAAAATGTGATTTATTAATTTTCAAAAATATTAAGAGAATTATAGACCTTGACAAAAAGTCATTAAAGTCTGCAGGGCTCCTCTACAGGATTTTATTTCCCTTAATACATTTATTTTCTGCAGAAATTAGCATTTGGTCAAATTTGAATGCATGTAGTGAAGAAATGAAACGCATTCTCCTTCAAATCTGATCACAGGAGATGTCTCAGAGATGTGTGTCAGTACAGGATGAAAACAGAGCTCTGTCTTGGCTGTGATCAAACCTTTTCTTCTGATGCAATGGTCAGTTTGTCGCTTGCTATGAGGCTGTACACCTGCTCCATGCCCAGATTGAGAAACTCCTCACTCTGCACGACCTCTGAGAAGTGTTGCTCTGTGAGTGGGAGAGAGATCGAGACCATCACACAGGGTTACGGACACACATCTGATCAGAAAAAGCACTATTGTGACTATCGTGTGTGTGTGAATTTCTTGCTTGAGTTTCTCTTGTATGGAAGGACACACACACCGGCGTACGTGTTTGCGAGATTGAGCAGCTCCGTGCAGGCGTGCAAATCGGCGAAGGCGCAGATACCGAGGCAGTTGGTTGGGTGAAGTTGAGTTATGAGAAACTCGCAGCAGGCCTTTTTAACTTCCTGTAGCTGCAGCAGACCAGCGGCGGGCAAGAGCACCTAAACACACACACACACACACACACGCACACGCACACGCAGAGAAAAGACCTCAAAAGAGTCCTTCGAGAAATTTGTCCGTTTTATTTTTCCTTTTCCTGGCAAGAATTTTACATGCATTAAGGATTTTTCTTTTAATGGTCCTAAACTGTTTAAAACATCAAAAAAAAAATTTTTTTTTAACCATTTATTATTTATTTATTTTTTATTCAATAACCATTTTTTTCTCATTGAGCATTCTGTTTCACTCAACAAAAAAATAATAATAATCTTTACATACGTAAAATGGTTTGCAAATGTCATTTCTTGACTTTAAGGAAGATCTTTTTTTAACCATCTGGTGGTGTTTGGTCATTTTGGACAGAAAATTTGTTTTGGTTTGGGATTTTTTTTTTTTTTTTACTTAATTAGAAAGGTACAAATCTTGGTTTTAGCACTTGCTAAGTGAACACACACACACACACACACATTTGAAAAGATTAAATGCTCCTGAAAAAATGGTCACACTTGTATTGTTTCGGGTCAAAGGTGAATTTCATCTAGTAGAAACATTTGGTGCTCAACCTAAAATTTGTTTAGATTTATTATATAGATATTGATTTTCTTGATGTTTTAGAGTAGAGTGTGTTTTGGTAAATAGATATTTCATACACATTTTTAAAATAGTATTTATATGCATTTTTCATAATAATTAATTGAAACTTCTATAACTTTGTTTTCCACTTCAGCAGTAATATGCCTAGTGTTTTCTCTAAAAAGAGACCAAACTTAAGTCTGTGCCCCAAAGCATTCAAGATTTGGGACAGTTTAAGATGGAAATTTAATTTTAAAAGTAGTTAACAGATCATAACTATGTCATAAGTATTATATTTAGTACCATTAAATCCCCTAGAAACACAAAATATCTAATAAAAAACAACATCAAAATTAAATATAGCACATTCTTTTCTTAAAATAAAAAGGTCATTTTTGAACCCCACCTGAACACCAGAGGGTTAAGCATCTCACGTCACTAAATGTTGCATTAAGTTAAAAGTAGACCAAGTTGAATTTCATCTGGCAGTCATCTAGTCCAGGGTCAGTCTTACTGTTAAGCTTTGCATCAAAGTTTGAATTCCTAAAAAAAATTGTCCTCATTTAAACACCCTCCGTCTAGTCAACTGTGCAGGCGCTACTGACACCACCCACACAACACATGCACGCACGCACACTTCCTGGATGTGATTTTCTGTGCTCTCAGAGTAATACCAAAGAACACGACATAAAAAGAGCACAGACTGAGTGAACTGTGTTTTAGGCCGTGCTTTGATATGTTATGATCGCACACACGGTTACCTGCACATTGTCCTCTGTTACTTGGATCTCAGCAGTGTAAACATAGTCGATCAGCATTCTCAGAGTCCAGCCGTCAATCTCCTTGATTCGAACCTTCTTCTGACGGCTCTCGGTCATCTCTCCTACAAACACAAATATTTCATGTTGAACATCATACAGTATAAACTATTTATTTTATTTTATACAATAAATAAATAAATATATATATATTATATATGTTTACACACACACACACACACACAACCACACACTAGTGATCAAATATTTGGGATCAGAAGGATTTTTTATATATTTTTACAGGAGTTTCTTCTGCGCATCAAGGCTGCAATTATTTGATCAAAAATACAAGAAAAATATAATATTTTGAAATATTATTATGATGTAAAATAATGTGTTTTTATTTTAAAATACATTAAAATCTAATTTATTTCTGAGATGCAAAACTGTATTTTCAGCATCATTCCTCCAGTCTTCAGAAATCATTCTAATATGCTGATTTATTTTCAGCGCTGGAAACTGTTGTGCTGCTTAATATTTTTTTGCAACCTGTGATATTTTTTCAGGACTCTTTGATGAATGAAAAGTTAATTTTGTGAATGTGTGTGTCCTCACCTGTAAACATAGCGTGGAAGTACGGACACCCCGCAGCTAAGACGACTCGATGAGCAGCAATCTCCACATCCTCCGCAACGATGGTGACATCACACAACACACTCTGACTGCAGAGAGAAAACAGAAACATTGTCAAATATTAATACAATTTATTGCAAAGAAGATTTATTATTTTAATATATTAATAAATTATAATTCAAGATTGTAATTTATTATTTTGCTAAAAGCTGTATTTTCATCATTATTCCTCCAATCTTCAGTGTCACATGATCTTCAGAAATCATTATAATATGCTGATTTGCTGCTCAAGAAGCATTTTTTTTATGTTTTCATTGTTTATTACAGTTGCTGCTTCATATTATGTGGAAAATGTGATTTTCTTTGATAAATAAAAAGTTTAGAAATAAAAACTCTGTGGCAGCTGTATTAATATAACTAAGTTACAACAACAAATAACATTTTAACACACACTCCTGCTAAGAACAGTCATAATTCACTCAAAAAAGAAAATTCTGACTTTGTTTTCTCATCCTCGTGTAATTTCCGAATTGTGTGAATTTTTCTGTAGATTTTTCAGTTTTTTTGGGATATTAGGCAGAGTAGTTAACCTCAGTCACCACTCACTTTCATTGCATCTTTTTTTTATAAAAGTGAATACTGGCGGAGTGAGCTGTCATTCTGCCAACATCTACCACAGATGAACCTAATGACAGCATTTTTATTTTTAGGTTAAGTATTTATTTAAGAGCACACACATAAAAAGCAGTGTTATTAAGAGGCACTGCATGAGTTCTACCAGTATCTCACACACACACACACACACACCTGCGCAGCTCGTTCATGATCCTGAAGGCTTTCCTCATGTGACGTGGATTGATGGTGACCGCACTCTGTTTCTCACACACGTCATCCTTCATCTCCACAGCTTTATGATGGCAAAGCTTTGTGCATCTGAAACACACACACACACACACACACACACACACACACGTTGGCATCAGTGATTACCCGAGAGACTCTCCACAGAAATAATGGTTTTTATAAAGTACAAACTGTATTTTTTAATCACCCTACACATAACCTACCCCTCACAGAAAACTTTATGCATTTTTTTTTGATAAAAAACAAAAAACAAAACATGTTATATGTTTTTAAGCCTTTTGAATTTCAGGAACACAGGAAGTGTCCTCATAAACCACCTTCATATCGTTACACCTGTGTCATATTCGTGTCATTATACAAAATTGTGTGCATACAAACCACCCAAACCAGTGCAGTATGATTTCACAAGAAGTGAACATATATGGCAATTATCAATCCTAAACATGTGACATAAAGAGTGTTGGAGATGTGTGGACAAAGACAGAGAGATGTCATGTGATCTTATGGCTGAACAGATTTACTCTGTATTGACATTACAGTAGTGTGAACTCAGTCTCTCTCTCACACACGCACACATACACATACACATACACACACACACACACACACACACACACACACACACACACACACACACACTTACAGTGGATGTATTTCCATAGCGCTGGTTCTGTTCACATCAGTCTGCGTCTCTTCATCTCTGGTCGGGCTCTGTCGTTTAAATCCCCGCTGTGTCCCGTCCGCCGAACCGAGCCGAACTGAGCCGAACAGGCCCGAACCGAAACCTGGTGTGAGGGTCCAGCTCCGGTAATGAAAATCAAAAAGTCAATCTGCCTCAGAAAAAAACGCTGTCAATGTAACTGAGGTGCCCGGATAATAAGCGACAGACAGGTCCGTTGTGTGGGTGAAGACAGGACACATCCAGAGGCTGAGACGCTACAGCTCACACACACACAACAACAGTGAAGCAAAGGATGACTCTCCTTCGGCGAAACACAAACACACGCGCGTTCCTGCAGCGCCCCCTCCTGCTGGAAGACTGAACGACGAGTCAAAGTCTTAAAGAGGAGGACATCCCGTTTCTAATTCTTTCATTTGACTCACCATTATTTTTATTATGCATTGGGATCAGTAAGATTTGTTTATAGGTTTTGATAGAAGTGTATTATACTCAGCAAGCCTGCATTTAATAAAAATAATACAAAACAGTAATAACAGAAACATTGCAAGATATTATTACATATTAAAATAACCATTTTCTATTTTATACAATTTAAAATGTAATGTATTTCTGTGATGCAAAGCTGAATTTTCAGAATCATTACTCCAGTCTCCAGTTCCACATGATCTTCAGAAATCATTCTGAAATGTTGATTTGCTGCTCAAGAAACATTTCTGATTATTATTTGTATTTTTTTGATTATTTATTTTTTTTCAGTATAATAACAGCATTTATTTGAAATTAATAATAATATTAATGAAGGATAGATAGGAATATGGTCACAGTTTTTACTTTTGTGTATATTTCTCAATATTTTTTAAAATGTATTTCTGCATAGGGACATATGTTAGTCTTGATTACAAAAAAGCAAATGAAAAAAAAACAACAACTATTAAACCTTTCACTGTTATTGCAAAAAAAAAAAACCTTGTTCATTAAACATTAAATTTCAACTACCATGCATAAGATGTCCAAACACGCTCAACACTGGCAGAGAAAATCAAACTTGTTTGCCAATCAGAAAACATTGAATAGGTTCATCTGAAATGCAACATTAATCAAGCATCCAAAGTAACAAAAATGGAGAAATGAGACATGAGATTTCTTTGCTACTGTTTATTTTCCCTCAGTCATTTGTTGGAGAATTGCAGCCAATAAACAGAATAGGTCTCTGAAATCTTTAACAAAATATAACCAATATTTACAATAGCTATATTAAAAATACAAAAGTAGCTACAGACTTTGCCAGTTGTCTTTGTAAAAGACGTAGAGATACATGTGATTCTTCTAGATCTGTCTGGGTAGAAACACAGGAGCTATAAGGGATACATTTGAGCTATCACAAAAGCACGACATTTTAAGCAAAATATACTGTTTACTGACCATTTCAAACCACTTATCATCTACAGTTTTGTTCAAAATAATAGCAGTACAATGTGACTAACCAGAATAATCAAGGTTTTTAGTATATTTTTTATTGCTACGTGGCAAACAAGTTACCAGTAGGTTCAGTAGATTGTCAGAAAACAAACAAGACCCAGCATTCATGATATGCACGCTCTTAAGGCTGTGCAATTGGGCAATTAGTTGAAAGGGGTGTGTTCAAAAAAATAGCAGTGTCTACCTTTGACTGTACAAACTCAAAACTATTTTGTACAAACATTTTTTTTTTCTGGGATTTAGCAATCCTGTGAATCACTAAACTAATATTTAGTTGTACGACCACAGTTTTTTAAAACTGCTTGACATCTGTGTGGCATGGAGTCAACCAACTTGTGGCACCTCTCAGCTGTTATTCCACTCCATGATTCTTTAACAACATTCCACAATTCATTCACATTTCTTGGTTTTGCTTCAGAAACAGCATTTTTGATATCACCCCACAAGTTCTCAATTGGATTAAGGTCTGGAGATTGGGCTGGCCACTCCATAACATTAATTTTGTTGGTTTGGAACCAAGACTTTGCCCGTTTACTAGTGTGTTTTGGGTCATTGTCTTGTTGAAACAACCATTTCAAGGGCATGTCCTCTTCAGCATAGGGCAACATGACCTCTTCAAGTATTTTAACATATGCAAACTGATCCATGATCCCTGGTATGCGATAAATAGGCCCAACACCATAGTAGGAGAAACATGCCCATATCATGATGCTTGCACCTCCATGCTTCACTGTCTTCACTGTGTACTGTGGCTTGAATTCAGAGTTTGGGGGTCGTCTCACAAACTGCCTGTGGCCCTTGGACCCAAAAAGAACAATTTTACTCTCATCAGTCCACAAAATGTTCCTCCATTTCTCTTTAGGCCAGTTGATGTGTTCTTTGGCAAATTGTAACCTCTTCTGCACATGCCTTTTTTTTAACAGAGGGACTTTGCGGGGGATTCTTGAAAATAGATTAGCTTCACACAGACGTCTTCTAACTGTCACAGTACTTACAGGTAACTCCAGACTGTCTTTGATCATCCTGGAGGTGATCATTGGCTGAGCCTTTGCCATTCTGGTTATTCTTCTATCCATTTTGATGGTTGTCTTCCGTTTTCTTCCACGTCTCTCTGGTTTTGCTCTCCATTTTAAGGCATTGGAGATCATTTTAGCTGAACAGCCTATCATTTTTTGCACCTCTTTATAGGTTTTCCCCTCTCTAATCAACTTTTTAATCAAAGTACGCTGTTCTTCTGAACAATGTCTTGAACGACCCATTTTCCTCAGCTTTCAAATGCATGTTCAACAAGTGTTGGCTTCATCCTTAAATAGGGGCCACCTGATTCACACCTGTTTCTTCACAAAATTGATGACCTCAGTGATTGAATGCCACACTGCTATTTTTTTGAACACACCCCTTTCAACTAATTCAACTAATTGCCCAATTGCACAGCCTTAAGAGCGTGCATATCATGAATGCTGGGTCTCATTTGTTTTCTGAGAATCTACTGAACCTACTGGTAACTTGTTTGCCACGTAGCAATAAAAAAAATATACGAAAAACCTTGATTATTCTGGTTAGTCACATTGTACTGCTATTATTTTGAACAATACTGTACGTTACAACTATAATTTATATATTCTTGACTACAATCTCTTGCTTCTGAAAATGTGCGCAACAATTCATGATTTGTGTCATACATTGAAATAACTAAAGACAATGGTACTGACAGATATAATTAAATAAAAATACAAAACATAAAATCTTTTCAAACTGAAACTTGTGAACACATCTGGAAAGTTTTAAGAACATGATCAGATAAGAAAAGGCATGTTGAGTAACATTAAACACTGATATCAGCGCAGAGAAGACGTCTGAGGTTGGTGAGAGGAGTCAGTCTTTTCTTTCGCTCTTCATCTCTTTCTGTGATTGATTTCTCACACACACAACACACAGTTTCTGTAACACGTGATTAAAACTTCAAATGGAATAATACTGTTTTCCTTGGTTTTGTAACACTGATATTGCATCACGTGTAACAACTCTCATCTCTCTAGGAGTTTGATTTCATTATGCAATAGTCTATTTGAAGAACTTGTGTTAAAAGTGCCAACATTTTTCTCGTCTCCTCTCCTCTTTTACAGTGATCTCATGAAAGTCCACGATGCATTGCTGTAGTTCAGTCCATGACCACGTTTAAATATCAGCTGTCTTATGGATGTTGTCAAACTTTGGGACAGAGATATATGAAGGGTCTCTTATTAAACTGCAGATATTTGCTCATTCTCTGCAGAGGAAAAAAGACAAAAAAAGACCTCAGCTTATTTCCAGAAAATTATTACTGTTAATATATTTAAACCAAAACTTAAATTAAAACCATAAAACACAAAACAATTGACATTACAATTGAAATTAAATAAATTTTTACTTAAAAAATAATATAATTTTTTTTTCTCTCTTTCAAAAATTTTCTTAAAAGAAATATATATATATATATATAAGAACTGAAATTAAAATTGATTAAAAAACTGTATCAATATGCATTTAGAAAAAATAAAAAAGACAAAAACACAACAAAATACTAAAACTGTAATATTAAAATTAAAACTGCTTTTAAATTGTTTTTCATGATTATCATAACTACAACAATAAAATCACAATATGAATAACCACAATTTTACTCTACAAAATTTTAGACTGTTCATCTACATATTTCTTTCTTGGCTTTTATGCAATAAGTTGAATGACTATCCAAACAACAAATTAAATAAATGTATGAACTGATTTATTTTTATTTCCATACCAGCATCTATTGCTATTTTTATGGCAAGATGAAACAAATAACGCAGTAGTAAGGAAAAGCAACAATTGACAACCAACTCGCATCAGTATAAACATTACATATGCTTTTAAAACAAATGCATGAATATTGATATCAGTGTCAAATAGATTATCGGCCTTTCTCTAGCAGATTTTAACAATACAACAGTTAGTTCTGGTTTTTGATTTTTTTTTTAAAGTTTACTAAATTAAATTAAATGTATGCTTTTAGCAGACACTTTTATCCAAAGCGACTTACAGTGTATTCAACATGTGTTCCCTGGGAATCAAACCCACAACCTTCTACTGATGCAATGCTCTACCACTGAGCCACAGGAACACTTATTCATTTTTTTGTGATCATATACTCACCCTCAGGTTGTGGTCGTGGTGGTGACTGGCAGTGGTTGTATGCTGGCAGTCTACTGGATGGGTGTGGAGGAGGATCACATGACCTTTTAAGGAATCGAGATCTCTGCAGAGCCGCTGTGTAGTCTGGTGGGCGTCGCCCATGCGCATGACTGTGGCTGTCCGCCTCAGCCAATGACAGCGCAGTATAACCAGGTGGTGTGGGCGGCAGCTCTCTAAAACGACCCTCTCTCCGACTCGCAGCATTCTTGTTTGTGTTTGGAGTCTCGTCTTTTCCACCTCTGCGTTTTATCGTTCCCGTGTCTCCTTCCAATTCATCGCCCCAATGACCGGTGGGTGTGGTCATGTGACTCCGTCCCATCCCATCTGACAGCGTCTCCCAGCTGCGGTTGTCATAATAACCCACACGCTGTGGAATGCTCTGGATGTTGTCATGTGACCCACTGGAGCAGGACGTCCAGCTTCCACGGCCGCTGTCTGCTGCGTCCAGCGATGCACGGTCACACTGATCCGGAGTCAAGGAGTAGGATCTGAGAGAAAGAAATACAGAAATAAAGTATGAGACCAATTGTATTTACTTGGTTATATACTTCTTTTATGTATATAAAAGCCCTTACCCGAGGCTTATCTGGTCGGGTTCAGCTCTACGCGTGCTGAGTGGGTGTGTAAGCGTATGGGGTTGAGCGTGCCTGTGGTCATCAACCATGATGAGGTCAGAGGAGGAGGAGCTTAACAAACTCAACTTATCCGGTGCATCACTCACCACTAACCGTGGGCCTATGAGAAACACAAGTATAAATGACCAAACTATTAAATACTTCTGAAAATGTCTAACTCTTTAGAAATTTGAATAAGAATTAATTTTGAACTGATCTGATTCCTGATTAATTGGTTTTCAATTTCTAAAATTTCATTCAACAAATGCGTAAAAACACAAATGTACTAAAGGGGTCATATGATGCTTCTTTAAACATCATTATTTTGTGTATTTGGTATAACCTAATATGTTGACATGCTTTAGTGTTCAAAAAACACATTATTTTTAAAATACTGTACATTATTGTAGATCATCTATGCCCCGCCTCTCTCAAACGCATCATTTTCTACAAAGTCCCTCCTTCCGACAAGCACAGTCTGCTCTGATTGGCCAACTGACTCGGTGCATTGTGATTGGCCGAACACCGCAGGCACTCGTCGGAAATGTAAAGCCCCTTTGCATAATCGCAAGCTTCATTTAAAAAAAAAACATACTGTAAAGACAGTTAGTAATGTCTTTGATAATGCAAATATTTCCACATAGTGATGTAGATATGTGGGGCGTGTTTAAACCAGGCATTTTAGGGGGCGTGGCAAAGTCTTAACTTTGATAAAACATATCTCTTTGGATTTGAGACTTTAGTCTTTGCAACTTCACAGATCTTCTTCATGCACAAAGAGCTTGTATCACTCCAAAGAGAAAGGAAATTTTTTTAAATCGCATCTTATGACCGCTTTACAATACGCATTCCTTGGAAATTAAACATCACTCATTACAAAACACAAACAAACTCTATTATAAATATGCATGTATACTATTTAGTTTTGCATAATAATCAAATAAAATGAGATAATAATGCCATATTAAATTTGAGATACGATGATCATAAGTAAATCATTTTAAATGAAAAACAAAAAAAATGGAAACTACATTACCAACATACTATAGATGCCCCAAACAGAATCTAACAATTTCATGTCAACATGATCAGCCGCTATTAACTTGGTACAATATTTACATATTATATGCTAAGTTAACAAAAACGTCACCGACTTTATACCATTTTAAAACAGACAATGCAGTTACCTTTAAACAGTAAACAGAAACGGCAATCACTGCATCAAAAACTCAAACGAATTATTACAACATTATTACACACAGATATCAATTTCAATATTAATTGATATTTAAGAAACAACTTGGATTAATACGGTTAAGGTTAGGTTACATTCGGGTTTAGTACCTAGTTATTATAGTAAAAACATCAAAACAGCGTGCTACCCAATATTCTTCAATTAGACATGATCAGTAGATACCTTTTCTAGGTGTGCTGCGAGGTGAGGTGCGTGGAGAGGAGAGCAGAAACCGGCTGTCCTCAGGCGGCTTTCGGTGTCTGTCCCGCCCCTCTTCTGAGAGAGACAATATCTTATGGAGAGACTGAGGAGACTGGGCACCTACAGACACAAAAACCTCATCTCACTACAAACAAGACTTCAGATCAGATCCCAGATCATTCGGACAGGTATAGCTCTTACCAAATGGCGGTAACTCTTTGCCAAGAGATTTCCTGCGTCCATGATTTCCATTCGTTTGCTGCGGAGTGGTGCTTCTCTGACCGACAGGAGATACATCCACTCGCTTCCTCTCGCTGGAGTTCTTCAGCACTGAAACCACAAGCAAACACATTCAACTATTACTATTATGTGTAACAATTAACAAAATAAATACAAAAAGTAACAAAACGTATGAAAAATAGGTGGTTCTTTTGTAATTCTAAGTTGCTAATTCTGATTATATTATTTTAATGTAGCATCAATATTTTGGAGAATCCTTCAATCAGGTAAATTTTTAGAACTTCTATTATTAATTAAGGGTGCAGGATAAATATCGGCCGATAATTAATGCACATCTTGGCAGTAAAGCCGGTTCTCTGATCAGCGGTAAATTCCATCAGGTGCATGATTTCACATAGAGCAGCTGTTACTACATAGAGCCATTGATAAATGATTAGAGAACTGGCTTTATCGATGAGATGCGTATTAATTATCGGCCGATATTTATCGTGGACGAAACAATGGTTTAGTAAAGGTAAGTTGTTGTACTATTTTTACGTGTTGTTTAAAATATTTCGCGAGGATGGGAGAATTATACTTTTTTACTCAACATGGATGTTTGCCTATGGGTGAGATTTCCGTTTCATTATTGCTTTAGTTCATTAACGAGGAAAATAACAACGTGCTGTAAACGCTAAAACTGTTTGCAGTACAAACCAGTGTTTTCTTAATTAAGATAACAGTTTTAAATAATATGATAGGACACATCAATTGTCAATATCAAACAGCAAAACAAACTGTTTTGTACATCTAAAAATAGCTGGACGCAAATGAGAATTTACATAGAATTTACAAACGGCGGCACCCATTTTTATGTCAGGAAAAAGGTGGATAAAACGGATAGTTCCGGTCCTGGATTCTGATTGGCTGAGCCACATCTGAAGCTATTTTAAGTTTTTTTAATTACTCTACAAACACACACCTTTGTTTACATTTGAGGAACTACATTGTTTGGTGGACGAATACTGTTTTATAAAAGCAATAAGCCCTATACAATACTTTTGATATTACACATTTCAATCAATGAAAGTAAAAAGGCAAGGTGAGAGTCTTCTACAAATGTGTGTGTGACTCACTGGAGTTGTTGGCAGGTTCACACTGCAGAGAGAGTTTTTGGAGCTTGTCTTCATCACTCTCATGTGTGTGTGTGTCCAGGTACTGCCGAACGCGTCTGCTCATCATCTCCACCTCGTACAGCTTCTTAGTGCTGAGAAAAGAGCTCCGCCTCCCCTTCCTCTTCCCGCCCATCGTTCCGATGTCAGAGAGAGAAGAGCTGCTCACCTGACTTAGAGACCTAATACACACATCAGAAACGAAAGACACAGTGAACCCTAAAGGCAACAGGTCATTATTGAACAAGTTCGCAGGACACTTATGTAAAATCAGAATAATGCTGGGGAACTAATATAGCCACTTTTAACATGCAGAAAGAAAGGAATTGAGATGAGTGACTGTTTTAGACATCTACAAAATAATGAACTATGTGTATAGAAAGTAGAGATCAGAAATCAGGTACTCATTCTGCAACTAAGCAGTCAGCTAATGAAACAACAAATCAAAATATTTACAAAAGTATTTTTTTTTTTACTTTATATAAAAAAAAAAAGAAAAGAAAACAAAACTATTATTATATTTTATATATTTTTTTTTTATTGCCAACCACTGTGCTGGCAGAACTGCCTATTTTTTGATACCCCCTTTTATGCATATAATTAGATTATACATGCATTTTTTATTCAAGCCGCAGATGTGTGCATTTTATTTTATATTGAAGTTTTCATTAATGCATTTTTTTTAGTTAAAGCATTTTAAACTGGTACTGAAAATGTAACGTGTAAATAAATAAAAAAATTACTCTTCTACAATATTATTCGATGCCTGTTCCTACTTTAGCAAAAATACATTTATCCAACCATGTAGAAAACATTCATAACAACTATTCATGCCTTTCTAGAAGACGACAATGAGAATTTAGGAGAAGGAAGTCAAAGATGTGATTTCACATACGCTGTGCAACTAAAACAACTTCGACTACCAAAGGAAGTGTTAGTGTGGTTTAGTACATGACAGTTAACAGAAAAAGTGAAAGAGAGAAAGACAGTAGCAGACCCACTTACCCAAGACTTCTCCACTTTTTCTTCCTAAAACAGAGAGCCACGAAGAGCCAAAGAACAAGAAAATTAAGAGACTGAGTAAGAGGAGACAAAAACACACTAGTGCTTAGATAGTGAAGCCCACAGAGCAAAACAAGACGTCCAGTAAGACACCAAGCACACAAATGACTGAGAGCAGAAACTCATCAGCGATGGATACACACCACATTGTGCAAGAGACTAGCTTGCTTTCAGTTCAATAAAGAAAATGCATTATGCATGTATATTATGTCACTGTGTGGAGCACTATTTGTGATGCATGCACTTGCCCGTGTAGTGCATTTCGAATTGGCCACTAATAAGGTTGCATTTCCTTTACAGGTAGTGACGCAGCTCAGTAAGTTATGGTTGTGTAACTATGCTTTTATCTCAAGGTTTTATTGATGTTGTCAGTTCATGTGTATGAAATATATTTGCTGAATAAGTTTACACTTTGTAGGTGTACCTGGTCTTAAAAAGCAATGCAGGGTCCATGGTGATGGAAGCCATTCGAACCACGTGTCGGATCTCTCGTGCAATCATCCTCAGCTTTTCAAAATTCACCAGACCGTCCACCTTGGAGTTGTTCCCTATAAGCACACGCACGTTTAACAGATTCCTATTTCACCTTCAAACCAAATGTAAAATTATGAGGCAACAAGGATAAGAGAAAGGGGCAAGTCACCCTCGTGGAGGAAAGTGAGGTCTTTCTTAATGACAGGAAACAGAGGGATGACGGGCGGCTGCAGGTTGTGTTTGTTGAGGAGGTTGCGGTATTTGGCCATGTTGCGAGAAGGGTCGAAAACGTCTTGTAATTCTGCCAAAAGCTTCTCATATTTTCCAGGCAACCGTTCCCATGTGGATCGCAGCCGAGAGACAGGAGCTAGATTGAACCCACTGCAAAAGAGATGCATTTAGGAAACCACATAGTGAAGAGAAAAAGGACAATTCCAAGCATTAACAGGAACAAACTTGACAAATTATGCAAGGAACAAAAGCACATTGTCATGTTTGTCTGGTGAGAAGCACAAATTTAAAAAGGATTACATCCCTATAAAGTATTGTTGTTGTTTTTTATTATTGTAGACATAACTCAATTCTAGTTTTGACAGTGCTGTTCTTAAATCAGTTTTCTGAAAATGCAAAATTAAATAATCTATCATAATTTTGTATAATACATCAAATATTTATTATTATACAGTAATATATCAACAAATATTTTTTATAAATAATGCAATTATATCATCACAATAATTGTTTTAAAAATAATAAATAAATAAAAAACAACATTATTATTGGTGTGTAAATGGTCTTGACGATGTAAACTAAAGCCCCATCAATAATAATAATAATAATAATACTACATCCAAACAATAAGATTGGCATCACAACACTAATTTGCATCGTACCACGAAACTAATTTTTATAATACATAAATATTTATAAATAATAATTATTTAATTATATATATATATATATATTTTCCACATCAATAACAATAACATATGATAACACAGTAATTATTATTTTTATTATTATTGGTGTAAATGGTCTTGACAATGTAAACTAAAGCCCCGCAATAACTCTTATAATGCATACATATATATATATATATATATATATATATATATATATATCTATATATATATATATATATAGATATATATCTATATATATATATATATATATATATATATATATATATATATATATAAAATTTAATGAATATTTTTTATTTTTTACATCAATAACAATAACATATGAGAAAACAGTAATTATTATTATTATTATAGTGTAAATAGCCTTTACCATGTAAACTGCCCCAGCAATAATAATAATAATAATACATCCAAACAATCGCAACACTACTTGGCATCATACCATAAAACACATTTTTATAATAAATAAATATTTATAAATAATTAATAATAATTTAATAGTATTAGTTTAATATTCATATTTTATTTGTTTTAAAATTAATTAATATTAATCATTTTAATTTTCCACATCAACAACAATAACAAATAAGAACACATTTTTTATCATTATCATTATTATTATGTAAATGGTCGTGGCAATGTAAACTGAAGCCCCAGCAATGACGATGCATCCAAGCAACATGACTGGAATCACAACACTACTCTGTGTTACACTGTGAAACAATCAAGGAATCATGATAACACTAACAGACACACAAACTCTACCTGATTATGGCAAACATAGAGTTGAAGTTCTTGCAGTCACGGCAGTGAAGGGCAATCTTTATAAAGTGCTTGATGATCTTCACTCTTTTGGCCAGGTTGGCTTCCTGTACTACCTCTGTGGCGACCCAGAAGGTCTCCTGGTTCACAAGATCCTCAAAGTTGCGCAGGTTGGTGGGAGGCTCTTGTGGGCGGAGCTTGAAGAGGTCAGTGATGTAATCCGTCGGTTCAATGCCAGAGAAGCGCAGATAGTTGCGCGCTGACAGCTGATTGGCTATTTCCATAGAGCTCAAGGATAACAGAGGGACCACAGACTCCCGCTGCATCTCCTGGGCCTCCACATCTGAACACAGCGTCTCGGTCTCCATGTTGCTCTTCAGATAGTACCTGACAGAGAAGCAGATCTTCACATATGAAACGAAGTCACAAAATTAATTTCTTAAATTGAGCTCAAGACCAAACCTGGCACTCAGCTGTATCCTGTCGGCCAGTTTAGAGAGCTGATCAGGCAGCCGTCTCTGTTTGATAACTCCCTCCTGGGTGACTGACACCTCGCAGAGCGAATAGGCTTCAGGACTCGCCGTCAAGCCAAACTCTCGCATCGCCTGATTGGCCGCTTCTCTTGCTGTGGTGTCCTTATTGATCAGTAAGTAACGACTTTGCTGGTCCGCCTTAAAAACACGCAACACCTGGTCTTGCAATTCTATAAATGGAAACACAAACAAACCATAAAATAACTGGATACTGGTACGTAAACCTCAATCAGAACTAGGATCCAAACATTCCTGCATCGCTCAGATTACATGCAACTTCTAGAAGTATATTCAAACATTAAAATGAAAAGAGATGAAAGGAACCCTAATAATAAAGACAGAGATGTTAACACGGAGACCCAGACCAAGCAGACTGGCACTAATGAGAAATAAAATATGTACATCTTAAACTGGACAGTTGTATAGTGACATATACACTAGCAATTAAACGTTTGGGATCAGAATTATTTTTTATGTTTTTTACAGGAGTTTTATTCTGCTCATCAAGGATGCTTTTATTTGATCAAAAATACAGGAAAAAATAATTATATTCGGAAATATTATTATGACGCAAAATAAAAATAAAAATTAATCATTGCTCCAGTCTTCAGTGTCACATGATTCATCAGAAATCATTC
This sequence comes from Carassius gibelio, assembly GCF_023724105.1. Lineage (NCBI taxonomy): Eukaryota > Metazoa > Chordata > Actinopteri > Cypriniformes > Cyprinidae > Carassius > Carassius gibelio. Next base: position 4,032,512 of record NC_068371.1, on the reverse strand, counting down.
TAATATGCTGATTTATTATCAGTGTTGAAACTGTTGTGCTACATAATATTTTTTGGGGAATATGTGATACTTTTTTCAGGATTCTTTGATGAATAAAACCATGTTAAAAAGAAGAGCATTTCTTTAAAATATAAATCTTTTCTAACAATATACACTACAGTTCAAAAGTTTGGGTTCAGTAAATTTTAAATCTTTCTTTCTATTTTTTTAAATTTAAACTTTTATACAGCAAGGATGTGTTGAATTGTTAAGGAGTGATAGCAAAGATTTATATTTATTAGAAAATATTTATATTTTGAATAAATGCTGTTCTTTTTACAGTTTTATTCATCAAAGAATCCTGAAAAGATATCGCAGTTCCCCCCCCCCCCCCCCCCCCAAAAAATATCTGGGAGCACAACTGTTGCCAAGACTGATAATTCTAATAATAAATCAGCATATTAAAATGATTTCTTAAGGATCATGTGACACTTCATACTGGAGTAATGGCTGATGGAAATTCAGCTTTGCATCACATAAATAAATACTATTTTAAAGGATATTGAAATAGAAACCATTATTTTGTTTTAAAAAAATTTTGATCAAATAAATGCAGCCTTAATGAGCATAAGATACTTTTTTTTAACTCTCATATTTTCATTACTCTATACTTAAACAACTACTTTAGAACTTGTAATGCATAATTGAAAATGATGAGAGGCAGTGTTTACTTTCAGAAATGGTAACCATGAACAGAAGCAACATAAACCAAGTAAAATTACATAAAAAGACAAAGCAGTAAGAGTAGTGCATCAATCAAAGTTTGAAAAAGGCAAAGCTAATTCAACTACAGGACTTGGCCCAGTGGCATGTTTAGCAGATGGCACAAATTATATTAATATACAGACCCACAGCCTTAAATCTTGTTTAATCTGACGCAGGGAGTCAGTCAGGCTTGCCAAAACACAGTCTATTGGCAAAAACAACACATTTAAACCCCTTTTTTACTTTCAAGAAAATGAGAGTCTGATCCACATGGTGATGCCATCAGCGTGAAAACATTGCCACTGACTCAAAAATGACTCATTTATGTACAAGAACAATACTATACAGAACTGAAACAATCAGCAGATAAGAGAGAAAGAAAATCAGTCAACCAGATAAAACTAGACGGGCAATTACGTTAGACAGGTGTCTATGAAGAGGAACAGCTTTCTAGAGACGAGTGGAACTAGACAAGAGGTGTCTAAAAGAAGAGCAGAACCACAGCTGAGCACAAATACTCACGAGTAAATCCAGGTGCTGCGAGCAAGCAGAGGGTTGTGGATCGTTAGTACAAGGGCACAAATATAACAGAAGGAAAGCGGGAACACAAAAAGCAGCACAGAGAGAAAGAGAGAGAGAGAGAGAGAGAGAGAGAGAGAGAGAAGATCGCAGATTGCGCTGTGCTCTCACAGAAAACATAGAAACACAGAAGCTTGTTGTCAGCACTGGCCTGCACTTTTATTTATTTATTTTAGTATTTATGTATTTATTTTATGCTTTTTGATTTAAACGATTGAAAGTAACAAATCTGACCTAACATAACACTTAACAATGACAGTCAGAGATATGACACCATGCACTTTTATTAATAAAATGGCCATTATATAGGGTCGCCACTAGGGATATGCCGGTAACAAATTTTCCTGTTGCGATTAATTGCTCATTACTTGCAGCTTAAGAAACTGAAAAAAACAACAACACTGATTTTACTTCTAACATCAATATGCATATATACAAACTACACACACATCCCCCCCACCCCACACACACACACACACATATATATATCCTGTGCAATTACCTGGTGGTTGTGTACTGTAGTCGATGATGCGTTGTTGGCCTGGAGCCAGGTCAGGGTTACTGGATGAGAGATTTCCACTAACAGCCATAGTGGGCGGAGTCTGTTTGTTCTGCCGTAATCCCACAATGCTGTCATCCTGAGTCTGCCCTAACCCGAGGTCACTACACAACAGAAGCACAATGACTCAGCATGACTCTATGGGAGGTCAACATTACACCAGAATCTCCCAGACAATTCAAAAGGAGTGGATGTGAAATAAAGCTATAACCCCCTTCGGTTTATGAACTTATCACTAACACACGACAAGATCCGTACTGATGTCTTTTCTTCGTCAGGGTCTTGTGTACCTGTAAGGTTTCTGAGGTAGGATGCTCATGCGTGTCTTGTCTAGAATCTTCATGAGTTTGTTTCGGCCGCCCACTGTATGTGCTTTAACCTTCCTGTTGACTTTTTCTTGACCTATTAGATCCGAATCAGCGGCAAGTTCAGCTACAGAATAACGGCTGTTTTTCTTCCCGTCACCAATCTTTGGAAGATGAGGAATGCCGTTTTTCCTTTCCTCTGCCACCCTGGCCACCAACTCCTTGAAAACTGAGAGGAGTGAAGCGAGTAAAGGAAAATACAAAAATTAGAGATATTTATCCCCAGCCTGTGTGTATTGGAAGGTGTATCCTAGCGGGAAATCTTACCCAGGAGGTTGGTTTTGACACTCATACAGAGCTGTGTGTTGTTCCTGAGGATTTCTACTGCTTTGGGCAACTGCACATTCTCAAACGTCTGCCCGTTCACCTCCAATATCTGCCCGAGTGTCAAAAAGATTAGAAGAGAAAGAAAAAAACTGTCAAAGAATATGCTTCATATTTATACTGAGGTTCGAAAGGTGTTACCTGGTCTCCACGTTTAAGCCCCGCCTCTTCTGCTTTGCTACCGACTTCCACGCCGCTGATAAAGAGGCGTGTTCCTCGTTCAGCTCCTCCAATGAGAGTGAAGGGGAGGGGCATCTCTCGAGCAGGCCTATTTATGGTAATCACTCTGGGTTTGGCTTTAGCAGCACATGCTATGTTAAGTAACCGCAACTGACCCGTCATTTTCTGTTCGGATAAATAGAGGAAGTTAATAAGGATGATAATATGACAACTGAATAAGTGACAAGTGTATGCACTTCATACCTCTCTTTCCAGATTGCTCTGGAACTCCTCCAAAAAACTGCTCATATCAGGATCTCCTTCGAAGTCACTGAAGTGATTGTTGACCCATAACAACACAACTCGGGTCACCTGATTAAAAGAGAGAGAGAGAAGAACTCTGAGTCCCGTCCAGCTGAAGATTTATACGTGTTTAAAGTCAGTCACACTACCTTATCCCGGTAACTGGAGTCATTAAACCAGTCCAGAAGTCTCTGTCCCAAAATCAGAGGACTGGGCAGGAAGGTACGATAGGTCAACAGGAAGTCCTCGATATATGTGGGGTCGACAACTGAATGGTCCTCCACTAAGTGCTGCATCAGCCTCTCAGCAGTGCCCTAAAAAAAGTATACATCAGATGCAAAATTCAGTGGATTTAAAAAAAAAATTTTTCAAGTAAGATTTTTCCAAAAGACGGTTATACCTTAACAACAATGTGTCCCTTGCGGGTTCCCGTCCGGTCGAGTTCTCTGTGTTCTTTCACCATGACGATTTCTCCTTCCTCCTCCACTCGCTGTGTGTTCTGCTCAACCTGATTCAGAATGGAGCAGTATTCCTCGTGCGCAATACACACAAACTACACACACACACACACATAATGATGTTAACTGGCGTCTCATAATTTTATGCACAATTTGCATTAGAAATAAGGCTTGTTATTTGATACATTATCATCGAATAGGAGATTTTCGATTTGCATTTCTAAACCAAAATACTAGAAAATCTAGATTCGGTTTATTGACAAATGAGCTATTGGATGATTAGTAGGCCTGTCACTATATACAATATACCGACTTATCGCGCAATAAATATACATGACCTTAATCATTTTTGGTGACGCAATATACCGACCCTTTAATATTTAATTCAATATTTATGCCACCATGTTTTGTACATCCCACTTGCGCCTGTGTCTTTTGCAGCTTCTCGTTTATAATGTGATGTAGTCGTGAGGAGCTGGTTCAAATTAAAACATGCTTCAACTAAAAAAACAGGCCTAATGATTAGTAATGATCATCCTCTCACCTGACAATCATCCACTTTGGTCCTCATGACTCCAGTCATCAGCTGTTTCTCCATAGAAGGGGAGACACCAAAACTTCCACCCATACACACACTCTCACTGCCGCCGTCTGGGTAGGTCACCTCAACTGCTCCATTCAGAATGACTGACCATGAGTCCAGCTTAAACACACACACACACACACATAAGTGCCAGTTATCAGCTGAACACATATAAAGAGTTGAAATGCTGTGATGGGTCCCGTCTCACCTCTTCCCCGTGGTTGAGTACGATGGTTCTGGCCCGTTCCACGACTGCAAACACCATGACGGCACACAGCTCTCTCCTCACCGAAACACTCAGACTGGCAAAAGCCGGAAGCTGCTGCACAAACTCCAACAACTGCTCTGTACACGGAAAGAGAAAATAAAAGTGAAAGCGTAAATGAAAGTAAAAATGACAGTAGCATCATCGAACAACATCGAAGAACTTAAGTGTACCAATGTCATCATCTGTACGGTCCATAGGATCTTTCTCCAGACAGTCTCTCACAATATCTCGACTCATAAGAGGGTCCGATCCCCTCCCTACGTCTTCATCATCATCGTCCTCATCTGTGTCCACTGCTGTTTCAGGAAGCCCGCTCAGATCCATGTCTCCACATTCACTCTCAGTGGCCTGTGAGAGAAAACATGTGAGTTCAGAATGATGACGTTCGTAGACATCTGCAGCCTTTGTGACCCGCATTTCTGTTTCCAGAGACCTTGTGACTCTGAGCTGGCTGTGTTTGTACACGCGGTGGATGTTTGTGTGTGCATGTGTAATGCTGATCTGAGGATCACAAGGTATGTGCGCTTGAGGACTGACACGAGTAGGTTATGGAGAGGTGACAGATGGACCACAGAGGAGGGCGGGGGGACAGGATTTCAATGTGTGCGAGCGCGTGTGTCCCAGATGTTCACAATAAATCTGTCGGGATGCGCTACTGTTGTGGAGCGTGTAAGGAGATTGCTTCCTGATATAAACTCTGAGCGTCTCTTATCACCTGGTAAATATCTGATAGGCTGCTACTTCCTGAATCACTGGCGATGCTGGAACGTGATTGGCTGGAAGTGATATGGGAGTGGCAACTGTCAGAGGGGTGTGGCTTTGAGATGTCGGTAGGAAGCTGCAAGAGACATACATATACCATTATAAAAAGAGGGATAAATAAACAAATAAGAATATATATATATATATGTGTGTGTGTGTGTGTGTGTGTGTGTGTGTGTGTGTAACTGGTCAGCATTTTCTTTTTTCACATTTTAAACACTTTTTAGTTCATTTAAATTGTCCTGCAGTGACAAATTAATTTTTTAAAGTACAAATATTCCATGTAGACTTCAATAAATATGATTATGATCATAGTGCATGTTTAATATAGTTTAATCTGGAGTGTTGCATGTCACATTACAAGACGCTGTTGTTATTGCTTCAAAAGTCATGTTATATGCAGAAAAATACGATAACTCTTTCCTGGCACAAGCTTGGGATCATTTGTGCAAACATAGCTTTTTTTCAACTTCTAGTTCATCAGGAAACCAAGGATTAATTTTAAACCCTGCGTTAGTGTCAGCACAATTATTCTTTAGTGCAATGGATGATCTGTTCTCACACACACACACACACACACACACTCACAAGTTCAGCTGAATGGTGGCATTTTAAAGATTTAATAATCCATCCACGAGTCATTTCAATCATTGGTTGAAAAAAATAAACACAAAATGAAGTATTATTGCTAGCAGTTTGGCACATACCTACCCTATCCAGGCTCGGTAGTTACCACAATTCCTTGATACAGACAAAACACACAGCACCACAAAAAGATCCAAAAAGTAAACTACTGTATGGAATAATGACTGAAGCTTTCTTTAATGAATAAACTAAAGTAATGATTAGACCAGCGAGCACACACACCAACATCCTACTGTACAGCATACCCTGAGGCTTCCTACAGTAATGTTGATGGGTTCATGTTCTGATGTCCTAAATCAGATGGCCTACATACAGTGACCCTACAACAAAATCACATGTAGAATACACTCACGCAACTCAGAAACTCAACAAACCACTAATTTGACATGACCTATTAAATATCAATAAAAAGAAAAAAAACAACAACTTCAAAAACATATTTAAAAAAGTAAAAATCAAATTAAATTGTATAGCATAACCAGAAACTAAATTATGAAGATTAACAATGTGAATAGAACTTCCGAAAAATAAATTATCAATTTTAAATTTAATTTAGATTGCACAACAAAGCCAGAAACAAAAGTATGTGAATTTATAACTTAACTGAATTCATTAAACATTTAATTATAAATGTAACTAGAATCATGCACATAATTGTACATACATCCAATAATTTAAATACTATTATTTATTCAAAATTAATTAGGATTTCAATAAAATCAAACTGAGTTTGCACAACAAAACTGTAATTCTGATATTATTGTTCACTTAGAAATTGCATATCGAAAATAATACTTTTCTGCTTGGACACTGTCAATGCCAAAATTAAAGTCCACTCATTAAATTCAACTCCTCCCTAATACTTTACAAAATGAAGCATGCATAGCCAAACAAAGAATGCATGCACATCATGTTTATTTACAATTAACTAATGCATGCTTTTGTTTAGCCTGTTGTTGTAAAAGAGTTATGCATGTAGTCCACAAGGCTTTTGTGTTTCGAGAGAGAGAGAGAGAGAGAGAGAGAGAGATACTCACAGTCCTGGTCTGATGTCCCCTGACTCCATAGCCACGAGACCGGACTAGCTGTCTCATAGCCTGCAATACTGAATGCCCTACCATCCTGTGTGCTTACCTCTAAAACATCTTCAGTCTCTTTCTGTAGCACACTGCTCTAACCGCATCTATTAAACCTTCAAATATCTCTCTCCCCAAAGCACTCTGTCAGAGACAGCATCCCTCTCTACTGTAATCTGCCCATCAGCACAGTAACAGACAGCACTCTAACAGAGGGAGGTTTCATCAGACCCTTCCCCTCCGTCCCATTCACACACACACACACACCCCAATGGGAGATCATGGGATTATCAAGAGGGGGGCGGGTTGACACCCACTGCCATACTAAACCAGTCACCAAGACAAGCATGCAATGATTGACAGCTCACTGAACAATCAGGATGCCACATACATCTGTCAAAATCCCGCCTTCCTGCTGTCAATCAGGTCCATGACAAGTCAGAGGATAATAAAAAAAACTCATGCAAAGAGACTAAATGCTCAAAGCGTCACAAGGGAGAAACTGAGAGTGACTGAAAAGAAGATAAGAAGCTTTTACCAGAGTAGATTTGCCAAGACTATGGCTTTGATCCGAAACCTCTATAGATTGAGCTCTATAGAGAGTAACATGCTTTACAGGCAGCTTCCACCTGCTGAATTTGATGTGTTTGTAGTGTTCTGATCACAAGCGGCCAGCCGAGATATGCATTAAGGTTTACACCTGTTCTTAACATGCACTTTACATGACAATAAAGTGCAAAAAATGTAGACATTTTTTACAAGTTGTGTCTATGCGGGAACAATGTGCAAACCTTTGCCCCTTTTGAGGGAACCAACCTATAGTTTACTTAACACAATATAGCTGACAGTGTTTCATCAAAAAATAATAATAATAATAATAATAATGCACACAAAGCAGCACTGAAGTAAATATTAGTATTAAAAAGTAAATTACCTGGGATTTGGAGCATTCCTGCAGCAAGAGAAAATTAAAAACACATTAATACACAATCCATGGGTTAATCTGACGACAAAATACAGTGACGCTTCACAATAGATGAAAACAAATTATTCATGATTTTATCACAATTCTTTTTCATGTTGGTTTTACTATTTTGCATGATGTCTCAAACTAATTTCCATTCTGTAAAAACAAGGTAACAAAATATTAAATGAAAAATAAATCAAACTATTGCAAATTTCACTAATGTGACTGCAATTTAACATAATGTGATCGAAAAATCTGTGTGTGAACGGACCGAGTGTTGTCCTGGAGGCAGAGGGGGCTTGCTGACTGGATAATGATCGACCGTATCAATGATAGTCTGTCGCTCTCCGCACTGGTTTATCTTCCGGAATCTTCTCCTGGACTGACGATGAGATGCTTGTCTTTGGAAATACTCATCGTTGTCATCCACGTAGTCCACCTGAGAGAGACAGATAGTGTATAACCGTATCCTCCTCTAACTGAATGAAACATGGCTTACTTCACAAATAACTCACCACAATCATCTCAGAAGCCTCGAGGACGATACACTCACAACCACGACGCAAACTACCCGCAGAACGCTTACCAAAACTGAAATAAAACCACATACATCACACAAAACACGGAACAGGACACAGAGAGGATACAATGGGGCAAACCGAACGCAATCATACCTGCTGCGGGGCAGAAACATGGATTCCTTTATAAAGACTGAGCCAGACAGCAGGATATACCAGCAGCTCCCAATGTCATCAGGACTGTAACACACACACACACACACACACACACACACAACACTTCTATTTTAGTCCATTCTTACTATTATAGTCTGGGTGGAGCAGTGACCTAACAACACACATGCCCCGTTCAGGAAAGGAAACTAAAGTGATGAATCGTACGAATGTGAGTGAATGCATCTTGCTCAATTTAGTAGTTTCCAGAAGAAAGGGGCTTTCAGTACAACACACAGATAATAAGAAATGTTTTTTTCTATCATGTTGGTGTTCTATCTTTCACTTGGATGTCATAAGTTGCACGGAGTACATATAGTTGGATAAAACAAAAACTGTGTCCGTCTTCATTTCAGGCTGTAAAGCAACAAAATGTGATTATTTACCCACTGTATGAAAATAGCATAAAATGTGTTTAGACTGCGATCTACAGGATATACACTTCTGTTTAAAAGTTTAGGGTCAGTGTGCTTTTTATTGTTGTTTGCATGCTTTGTTTCCCAGATTGAAGCATGCCTGTTTGAGGAAGCGCTCGCCATGTTCGAGTGCAATACAAATTGGTGAAGGACTGTTGGTGGTCCTCGGGCATGCCATCTGAGGTTAAGACTGGTGGGTTTTAAACTATGCTGAGGAAAACCATTGTGCACAACACAACTCTCAGAGGTGAAAAGAAGCACATGCCTGATTTTGTGTGTTTTGGAAAAGCACAGACTTTGACAGCCTAGTAAATGCAGGCATTACACCACAGTGAAATTTACTGCAGATAATGGGAGGTTACAGCTAGAAAAATGTGGGGGGAAATGGGGGAAAAGTACATAACTGATGGGGAATGTTCCAGATTTTGATCTTCACTTTTCCATAAGAAGCGTTGCTCTGCCTATGTTACAGATTTACTTGAACTGAGAAACTTAAAGGAGACTTACAATTTAAGTTAAAGGAATGCAATGAACTTTCATAATTTCATATTTAGATTTTAGACTTTTAATATGAATTGCTCTTGGTTATTTGCCTTTTCCTGTCGCCATCTCTCTTACCTCATATATAGCATAATATTTCATTTAGATAACTTCGTATTATTGGATTTAAGTATGATTTTCATGTGGAATCATGTACTTGCATTTCTTTTTTTAGTATTAATTATTTTTTTCTTATTTTTCTTTGCATGTGTGTATTTGTATAAGATGCCCTGTTTTTGTTTTTAGGCTGACTTTTTTTTTTTTACATTCTACAGTCAAGGATCTACAGATCTCAAAAAAAAAAAAAAGAAATAGCATTTCTTATTCCGGCACATTTACAGCCATGTTTATTAATGTGCATTGCCCTGTAAACAAACAGACTAAACTAGGATTTTTTTTCGATGCAATGTTGCAATGCATAAAATCATTCTTGTGACTTGAGTGTGTATGTGTTTGGATACTCACTAGTATAAAACCTCATTAGCTTCATGCTGTTCATATCGAACTGTCTCACACATCAACCTACAGGTGAAATAAACAATGTTAAGCAAAGCACATCCCTTCTGTAATGTAGTAATGAAAGTCCTGACACACACACACACACACACACACACTGTCTCGTACCTAAGCTGGTGCTCCCTTAAATTGGACAGTGCTTCCATCCCATGGAGGTACGAGTACACGATCTGGAGATCCTGCAAAACGGAGACATAGGACGTTAAGCTTGCAGAGCTACTTTACATGAATGATTACTACCGAAAACATCACATTTAGCTCTGTGCCACATGCAAACGTATGCAGTCAGCAAATGATTTCTCATTTAGCATTCCTTAAAATTATTTCATTCGGACCTTTTCCAGAGCGTAAATAATCTCATTCCAGATTTCCTACCTTTTTACACAAATAGCTGCATTTGTCAAGCTGAACAACTCAACTAAAAATACTACAGCTATTGCAAGAAAAGAAGATAAAACTAAATACATTTGCATGTATCAATAACTAAAACTAAATGTGTTAAAGATGTTTTTTAGTTCAGTATTTTCTATATTTAATTGTTTTATTCTATTTTCATTGATGGAAAAATCTATTTGTATGTAGACATGTCTCAAATTTTGTAAACATGGAATAACAAAAAACGTGTAGTCATTTTAGAAATTGTAGGAAGGCTAAGCAACTTTTTTTTATTTATTAGCAATTTATTGGGAAAAGAGGCTTGGGGGGTGGGGGTGTTTAAGGTTTTATGCCAATGTAGCAATAAATAAGAAATATTCCCCAAATTAACCTGCTTTTTACCCCTTCACAAGACATTTCAAACCTGCCTGTATTAACACAAAAGCACCAGTAGGAGGAGCCCCATATAAAGGAATTTAAACACACCTTTCCCAAACACTCTGTACACATAACCCTCCTTAATCACTATTAAACTCCACCCATCCTGAGTTACGCAGTTAGCATTTAACAAGAATGGAATGTTTGCAGATACTCCATCATTCACTCCTTCACTTTCAGCTCTCTTTTTTCTTCTCTACTTCTGTCATTATTCGATTACTCTTTTGATACAAGATTAAAGATAATATGGATGTGTCTCATTGACCTAGCAATTGCCTACCTCTTTGGGCATCTTATAGAAACTTGTTAGATATTCACAAATAATAATAAAAATTATATATATTTAAAGTGAGCTACCTGAAGTACATCACTTTTGGTTTATTATAGCAAATACACTCAAGTTGTTAAAGTTTGTTACTGCCACAGTAATGAAATGCTAAGTACACAACAGGACTGAGTGCTTGCAACATATTAGTTTTGTGTGTTTCTGGTCTAACAGATACTGCTCCTCAAATGAGTTTGTCTATGGATGTTTTTGTAAGCAACTATTAGACAAAAGCTGGTGAGAGGAATCATGTCATGGTCAAAGATTGTTCTGTTAATGCAGTCTTACAATGAGGTAATACGATCCTATTATGCAAGGGGCATTGAGGAAGAGGAAGGAGCTACACAGCAGATATAACCACATTAAAGCTAATTTAGAAACCTTTTATTTCACACTTCTGCAGAGTGAGAAAACAGGGAGACGGAAAAACTTCAAGCCCTTGAACAAGCAATTTGAACTCATCAAAACTATTTTCATCACAGAGACTAAAACCCTGCCAAAAGAATTCATTTTTGGCACAAGTCTTATTTTTTAGCTTGATTTGCTAACATGTCAGCTTGCTTAACCCATTCTTAAAGGGCCAGTCATGCAGTCCTGTCGACACTGGTTTAGTGTCACCAACTAAGCATTTCCTGTGATTTGGTAAGATTTCAAAACTTCACTGATGTGATGAGGTCATACTGGCTGTATCCTGTGCTTATGATGGTGTGATATACATACAAAAAACAAAACAAAAAACACACACAATGAGGTTTAAATATTATACATATTATATAGTTATGAGCATGACAATTTACAAGAATTACAGATATTTTACCAAAAACAACTTTTTATTATTTTTAATTCATCAAAACTCTGAAACTGCTTCCAACTAGGTTTAAATCACAGTCTCAGGAGTTTGGGTCTCACTGTATGTGTGAAGTTAAGTGTGGAGACCTTTAAAGGCCACAACATTCACACATTTATCTGTACTAGGGGTGTGCAATATCACAATTTTTGATTGTGGACGATAAAAATGTCAATCTGCAGCACACACTCTATCAGTTTCAGTTCTGATGCCTCGGTCTCAATATACTGTTCAATGCCACACACATTCAAATCAAATGTTAACTCAGCGGTAGAGTTACACTCACAGGACATTTCACTTCATAATCACAAAAGTACATTATTTGCATGTGCATGAAAGCCTTGCTGCTTAAACATTTAATTTACATGCAGTTCTGACATGCGCTTTTACACCTGAAGCATACACACACTTAAAACTAGGGCTGTGCGATATTGAAGAAACATGCGATACCTTGTTAAATAATTAGATATTTTATATGCAATATGATATTAACTCAAGTGTGTAAAATCAATTAAAATTACATTCGATTTATTATTGGAAAAGAAAGCAGCACTACGGCTTCTGAAAGAGACCAGAAGTGTTTTAGCATTACATAAAAAGTAATGTCACAAATCTGAAAATGCAATTTTAACATAAATGTGAACAAATAATTAAACAATTATGCAAAACGTTTACCTCTTGCAATGTTTTGATTTAAGTAGCCCATTATTAAAATGATTCAGATATCATATGTTGTTGCGATATGCATATCGCGATATTTACATTTGCAATATTTCAATATCATGCAACCCTACTAAAAAGCCTTTCAAACTGCACCTGATTACTGGACTAAGTTATCGTTCGTGTTTGATTGTTCTAATAATGTCAAAAACACAATAGGTTTACATATAAACAGCTGGTCATGTCTAAAGGGAAAGTAAATAGCTGGGAGAAAAAACAGATGCATGCAGCTCTAAAAGTGACAGCAGTCTAATATTACTAAACATGCTGCTGCTTGGCATTAAAGTGAAAGTCCATTCCAACATTTTAAGTGTATCATCTTTTACTCACTCTCATGTCCTCCCAAGCCTGTATTAATTTCTTTTTTGAGCTGAACACAAAAGATGATATTTTGAAGAATGTGGGTAACCAAACAGTCACTGGTCCCCATTGATGTTGATAGCAGAAAAAAAAAACTGTTTAGCAACTGTTTAGTTTCCTGCATTCTTCAAACTAACTTTCATGTTCAACAGAAGAGAGAAACTCATTCAGGATTAAAACAACTTGAGAGTGAGTAAATGATGATAGGATTTTCATTTTTTGGGTGAACTATGCCTTTAATATTAATAAAACAACAAAACACAAAGAGGAAAATCACTCACTGCTCTTGACTGAAGACGTTTAATACAGTTGCTTTAATAAGAATCAATGTACAATTGATGTACATAAGTGTTTTTTCTTTATATTTGTTCATTCAATTTCATGAATTCTACTCCTAAAAACCGAAGCGCCGTTTGTTTGAACACTTTGGGCCTAAATATCTGCCAATCTTTTTTATTTTAGATTTTGTTACCTTGTAAGGCATCGTTTTTAAAAATATGTTTGAATCATGATAAAATCACAAATCGTAATTTTCCTGGAACAAAATTGTGATATATTTTTGCCATATCGCCCACCCCTAATCTGTCCCATCAGCCCTCCACAGTAAACTCTCTCAAACGGGACATCAGAGGAGTCATCATTTCCTTCTCTCCTCCCTGACATTCCAACAACCTTTCTCATGATCTCTGACGCCCCTCTGACCCATCCATATCTCTCATTTACACTTACTACAGTCAAATGAAACTAAATTCAAACTGCCCAATGGGGTCCAGTCAGGGGCGTCGTGCTGTGGCCTGCAATTGGTTGATTTGAGTAGAAGGGAAGAAATGTTTATTCTTGGACGATGGCATTTCCTCTTTGAGAGACAGACACGCACATAGAGTTCTGATTACGGCAACGGACTGAGACCACCGAGTCAAGAGACCAAAATCACATTTCAGTTGGTTGTAGAAGACCTGGCCACTCAATTAAATGAATCAAATCTGGAACGTATTAACTGTTGGCATGTCCCTTCAGGGTAATTATGTTGGTGTAACGAAGTTGCAGTTCCTCTTCAGTAAAATACCAACAAATAAAATAATAACTGCATTGTTTACTTCCATTCTATTAAAATCTGGCATCAGAAGTTTCAAATCAGTAAACTAGCCCAATATGATCTCTGACTTAATCTGAAAATCGTCCATTGCAAATAGGGTTTTCTCACTTTTAGACAACTCAATTTGCTAAATGTTTTCCAATAGTTTAGGATGATTGGATCATTCAAATTCAAATTCAGAAAATAAATTATTCAGACCAATCTAGTTTAATCATTTACTGAATGAAAATCAATTTTCCTTACAAACAGCACATTACTCATTAAATTTTTAATTACTTTAATTTAATTTACTCATTAACTTGTAAGCAAATTTCACTCTGCTCAACAACAATACAGAGTTGACAGAATATTAACAGCTACAAAAACGTTCAACATTTTACACAAACATTTTATTTACATATGTGAATTCCAGGCCTCGAAAAAAAAAGTAAAACTCCCTGACTGTGGGAACACTCGAGCACGATTCATTTGGGAAACACCGCTTCCTTCGGTTTTCTGTTTGCATTATGCGCCAACTTCCTTTTTGTTTATTTTCAAATTCAAAAGCAAAGTCGTTAACTTTCAATTCTTCAGGAACCTCCAGAGATTCCGTTCTCTTCGGAGGCCTAAAATCGGTTGGCATCTTGGCAGACTTTTGCACCCCTCCCTCTCCATCCTAAAACTGATATAGCCAAATGACTGCTACTATACACAAACAAACATTTGAAGACATCAGTGTCAGTACCTGTTTTAGCAGACAGCTTTAATGAAGTTCTCAGTATCAACTGTAAAAAAATGTGCCAATGTTCCTCTACATGAATTAGTGTACAGGTTTTTCTTTACACTCTTTCCTATAAGAATAAACACACAGCCGCCTCAAAATCAAACAAGCCGACACAAGCTGCAGAGAAAGAAACTTTCCACCCACTTCCCTTTCAGTTCTCACAGCTGTTTATTAGTAAACCATGTGAGCAATTAGAAATAGCAATGAGTCACGAAGCTCACACATTAGCAGTGAACATTATTACATTGACACCATTACTGATACACTACAAACACATTATTACCTCAAACCTAAACCGCCTTATACCATGGAAAAGTACAAAAAAGCACACGGAAGAAACATTTAACATGCACACCATTGCTCTTTGAGATATTTTGGAGTATAATCTATGATCCTGAATGGCATTTAAGAAAGTAGCAAGGTAAATTTAGAAAGTGCCAAACATTACAGCCACAGCACTTTTCATGAAGGGACAATAATTTACAACATTTAGATCTTTAAGAAGGGATTTAATGATGCACCCCGAGCTGGGTGGAAGTCAATATAAATGTGACAATTCAAGTCGGATTAGATGTTTATACAAGCAAAAAAAAATTGTATTGTGAATAATAATCGCATCATGTTAAATCCTTAATCATATAAGTAACATTTAATAACGAAGATCTGTCATCAATGAAGAGCAGTACATTCTCAGCGATGCATGAAATGTTCTGTTCTAATTCTGGTCCTCTTTTGTATCACAGGCAAACTTTGTGGTAGTCTAGAGTAAGTCTTTTCTGTAGTCCAAAACAAAGGGCGTTGAGTTCTCTGATGACACAACACGTCCATGTGAACAACTTGTTTACAACATGATCCTGTACTTTTCCTATTAAGCGAACTGACAACCCTCTTCAAGTTGTTCTCCTAAGAAAGATCCTGTGAAGGTGTAAAGTGAAAAAGTACAAATGAAAACTAGAAAGCTAACGGTTGCCCAGCATCTGTGTTTGTGTGGTTTCTGAGTTTCACAGCACGGTCTGTGTAAAGCATGAACCCCCCCGCCCAACCCGGTGCATCGGTGACCGTGTTAGCAGGTGGGAAAAACCATTATACCCAGATGGGGAAGGATTTAAGAGCAACACCACAACTGAGAAACGAGCGCGGCTAAATTGAGCAAAACATTGTCTGAGCTACGGTTCAGATGGTGAATAGGCCATTGTCATCGCGACAAACATCCATATGCATCCTGTACACACATAAATGTTAAAAAAAACCTATCGTCCTACATGAATGCAGATTCTGACCTCTGACCCTGAATTACTCACATTCCAGTTAGTCCACTAAAAGCACACAGACACTGTGTAACTAGACGGTTTATGCTGTGGACCTGTGTTATTGGGATGCTCGTTCATTCAAATTCTAAACAGAACAGATCTTATTTGTTCTTGTACATAATATGCATGTACATATTTATTTTAAAAACTCTCTTCTATTGTAGCTTAACTTGCAAAGACAATTCTACGCCAGCAATAGGTTGATTCCTCAATAAGAGCAAACATTTGATTCATTAACCATCTCAACCAGCGCGAGTGCAACAGAAATTGCACTTAAAGGGATAGTTCACCCCAAAATGAGAATTAGCCTATGGAGAAGTTTTATGGTTGTAGTTTTTAGGCTTCAAAATGAGGGGCACCATTTACTGCCATTATACAGCTTGGAAGAACCAGGACATATATAATGTCAGATACACCTATAGGATGCCTTGAGGGTGAATAAACCATGGGATAATTTTCATTTTTGGGTGAACTATCCTTTTAATGACCCTGGAATAACTTTGATTCCATGTAAACATCCACCAGCAGGCAATACTGCTCTGGTTCATGTCTTTCCATAACAATCAAGAACTCCTTAAAGCTATCAGACTCCAGAGAGGAGACACACTCACACCAACAGCACTTTTACAGAAACAGACTTTGCATAAGTGTTCTACCATTAAACCACAAGAGAAAGCAGAAAGATTACATCAAGTCCACTTAAACTCAAGACAGTCTTTTCAAATGTTTTTCTTATGAGAACAAAGCATTGTCTTGAGTCACCATTCCTCTGGAAAATCTCAAAATATCCCACACACTTACAGTGAGGGCTTGGCATACCAGAACTGAAGTAATGAAAGCATTCCTGCTGTTAGCCCACTATTTAATTTGACTAAGCATGCATTTACAGAAAGGCTTGAGTTCAGTGATGATGCAGAAGAGGAGGTACATTATCAGCACTGATTAATGCACAGGGTTGAGGAGAACATGACAGGAGGAGAGGAAAAGCTGACAAGACATTATTATCATTACAGTAATGTGTCAATGCACTAATCAGCACTGACACACCACTTTAATAAAGAGAAAGAGGAACAGAAAAACATCCTTCACACGCTCAACTGGGATAAAAACGGAAACAACATTTACTAAAAATACTCCAATACAAGTTTCACCGCTGACCTTAATGATGATGTCAGCAAAGTTCTGGGAAAAAAATGAATGGATTCACAGCTGAGAATTAGGCCTCAGTTTCTGTGAGGTGTACGAAATAAAAAATAATTACAAATAAAAAGATAAAAAATGTAACTAAGTTGGCAGCTACAGCAGGTTTATTTACATGCAAGAAATAATCAAGTGCATAACTAAAACACGGCATAGTCTTTACTGTATGAATCAAATAGGAATTGATTCTTATGAATTAAGAAAACTCGTGCATGTCAAGAATTTGCGATTGCATGCTTTGTGCACATACTTTATTTACATGCATATTAGAAACACATTCACACATTATAAAAAACTAGTTAAACAACACTAACATAAATAGTAACTAGGCATTATCTTTTTATTAACAATAACTAGCGATAGCCATAAATAAGTATTTGGTGGGTTATCAAGATCAGCTGGTCTTTAAATAGTCTTGTGGTATTATGTGCAATAGATAACGGTCAAGAATTGTTTTTTGTTCCATTTAAATCTCAAACAACATGTGCTTCTGCATTTCTCTAAAAGCCCTTTCAGGAGGTCTCGCTCACTAATGAAATTACACAAATATAAGCAGGAGGGAAGGAAACGAAACCATTGTTATGAAACGGCAGGGATAATGCATTTCGGAAGAACGTGAATCAGTTCCAAAGTCCATTATTTCACACAATGCCAAAGTAAAGTTAGACCATATTAACATTGTTCTTCTGCTCTACAGATCCCAACATCACACCTTTTTACTACAAAATGTTATATTTTGTGATCTAAATCTTTAAATAGACAGAGTATGCCTGGGATCATTGGAGAGCTCAATTTTCAAATCCTTCTTGCTGTCCTAACATTGCCTGAAATCCGAGCAGATGGTTCTTCTTGAGATTTGATGTACGTTTCAGCAAGCTCAAAATGTTTACCAAACCCTGGCAAACAGACGTCCCATATTAAGTCATCATGCAGATGAAACATGACACTTTTATGCCTTGGAGGAAAAAAATATGAGATCTGTATGTGTGGGTGGCATAAATGTCAAAAAAAAATTCTGCATGGCACAGTTTTTGGTAAATGGAAATTTAATGTCATTATGGCACACGGGTAACTTCTCAGAAGATAGGGTATCAAAATCATTTTCGGATTTATTTGTTCAGCATTGGTGTAAATACTCAACATGTGATCTTCTGGAGCTTGTACAGAATTAACTTCATGTTCAATATAAGCCAAGAGACTTTAGATGACATTTAAAATGCTGGCAAGTATGTGAATTAGCAAATATTAAAATCAAACATCATATTGACCAAAAAAAAAAAAAACCCTGCTGAGCTGGATAACTTCAGCTTTTACAAGTCATCTAAACAAATATTGACACAAATGTAGACCTAAATAAAACCATCATTTGAGTTATAAATGTATAATATATATTATGTTCAAATCATTGGATGTTTATAAAGAGTTTTACTTTTTATATTTTAAAATTTACAATGAGGAACAGGGTATGGGAAATGTAAATATTATATAATAAATATTATAATAATTATTTGAATTGTGAACTTTTGCTCAAATTAATAGTACTCTTGTCAGATTATATTCAGCCTGAGATTTGTACCTTTGAACCCTCTGCTCTTAAATGTTTTCATGAAAATATTAACAATAATAAATAAGTCAATCAAAATCTGTTAGTCGCACTCTAGTCTGATTTAAGAGTTACAACAGATTTAGTCTTAACACCAACACCAAAACAGGAATTTTAGAATAAAGTCTAGTGGCTAGATTTCAACCTCAGTCGAGTTGTTTTCGCTTTTCTGTTTCTCTCTCTTGTTCCCTCTTCCTCTCTTTCTTCTGCTCCTCTCTTATCTCAGTACATCTCATTCTTCTGCTCTTTTCCTGTTGATCTCAGCAGCCAGCACACCATGACGAGACTCATTACATCGGGAAGTGACACCTTAAACTCGAAAGCCTGTGTTGTACACACACGTCCTCTAATATTACTGTGCTCAAGGACATAAAATAAAATGACTTGCTGGGGAACACAGACAACTGGTCACACACAGTAACTAAGAAGAGAATAGAGACGCAGAGTCGCAGGAGACGGCAAAGCTTTAATATCCAGATGTGTTTACAAATGGAGAAGAGCAAACGACACACAAACACACTTCCTTACACACACACACACACACACACAGACATGAGAATGTTGTGCACAGACACAATTGAAAGCATGGTTCAGTGCAGCTTTCCGCTCTCATTGTGGGCACCTGGTATCTTAACCATGTATGAAACTGAATGAGCATGTGAAATATAGAGAGTGCAGGAAGAGAGAAAAAAAGAGATTGAGATAAGATATAAACACAAGGCAATTGATTATAGTGTGAGTTAGGGAAGAATGATATTCTTGTTATTGTCAGTTATTTGACATGCATTACATATCTCAGAAACATAAGTACACTGATTTCATTTGGCGGGTTTTTATCTTGCAAGTAAGAAAGTGTTAAAACCTCTTACTCAAAGTGTGATTAAAGATTTATTTGAATCGGCACAAATATACTGTGCTGCACAGAAGGAGTGGGAATATTTCTGCATCTGACTAATAGCGTGACTAATGCATTGACCTGTGCGACAGTTTCACAAACATCTGAGGCCCTGACCATAAACCAACTGCAGCTTGCCTACATGATGGCAACTGTGCAACTGCTTACAGTAAACGATCAAAAAGAAACAGGAAAATGGCAAAACAATATTAAACAATTGCCTATTCCTGTCCTTTCTCCAACCACTGCATCTCTCTCTTTACTACTTGACAAGACTCTTAGTTTCAGTGGACTAGACTAATACTGCTAATTTATTATTGAGCTGACACTTACTCGAAGTGACAGTCACAAAACACCTTTTACCGAAATCTGGGCATTTCCAGTTCCAACCTTCAGCAGATTTAAATATACAACAACCCCTTTTGGTTACTTCCTCAGATTTCTAACTAACAGTTTGCAGTCAGAGACACAATGCAATTACTTAATTATGCAAAAGCTAGTACACAACGTCAAAGCTGCAATAATGTGTTCAGAAGGTGTTAGTGCGTAGCTCTTCATTTATTTCACACCGGCCCAACAGTGAGTGGCTTTTGGGTTTCTCTCAGCTTGAGACTCCTGGAAGTCAGACACCCTGATCCCTAATCCTTTCTTGGATTTATTTAGTGGTGTATCTGAACACATCACACTCAGAAGTGTACAAACAAACTGTGAATTCCTTTAAGGAAGTGCTTTAATTCTTCATGGCAGCACAAAGAAGCCCAGATCTGAATGGCCTACACTACATTCCACACATTCTTTTGATTCATTAAATTTCTGGGCTTGAAGCTCACGACCCAAAAGTCCCACACACACAACTCAAATGTAGTTTTAAGCGGCCACAGACAAGAGGCTCAGTGTGCTCAGACATCCATACATTGCTGGGACTCTTAATGAGCTTGTGGTCTGGGGTAAATGTTGCGGAGACATTTGTTTATTTCAGATGGTTTAAATAAAGATGATTTAGACTGAAGGGCAAGGTGAGGAAACGCTCCCTTCTGACCGATGAGTAATAATACGTGTCTAGAAACAACGTCCTTCCAACTCTAATGAGTGTCTACTCTATATTAAGCAACGCTTAAAAAAAACCCTGTGGGATCTGATTACGGGATCTGATTATGTGGAACAAAATAGCAACTTGATCAACTGAATAATAAAGGGACACCACATTCCCCTCCAAAAAAATATTCAAACTGGAGCTGGGGCCTTTAAACAAGGTCTAAATGAAACAATGTATTCAATTCCACTATTAGAAGGTGATTTATTTAGATGTTTGTAAGTCAACTATCCAAATGAAACTATTTCAAGCTGATTTAAAATGTTTAAATGAAACAAGCTAAACTGTGTCCTTGTGTTGTATTAACTGTATGTGGTTTCTAGTTGCACAATCTGATTAACTGAGATAACTTAAATTGTAACAGTTAAACATTTTAAGTCAGCTAGAGTTACATAACACGTTTTCTACTGGGGAAAACTTTTCTAGTTGTATACATTGTATCAATCAGCCTGTCCACAGTCTCTCAGAACTGCTACAGTGTAGCAACCAAACTAAAGAAACAATCACAAACGCACAAGCTGACTCGAAATCGAGTGTGTTCCCTATCTAGGCAGCATTACTGCAATGGTCTGGTCTCTCACCTGTTGCGTTCTCTCGACAGGATTTTTGATGATCGCGTGACGGAAACTATTGTCCACATATGACGCCATTCTGTCCGCGTGCATTCACATGCAACAAAAGATCTCCTTTAGTAAACCTCGAACATTGCTTCTAACGCTTCCGAGTCCTTGGTTTTAGCAGAGCCTTAATCTGTAAAACCCCATGCGTTCCTCAAAGTCAAAAATGTCCCAAAAGAGGGCCAGTTTCCGAGCCCCGGGCTGGAGTTGTTTTCAATCCTCGGGTAACAGTAACGTTAGATCCTGGCAGTCGGGTACAGAGCAAAATATATAACGTTACACCGTCAAACGTTAATGGCATTCAATAATATATTTCTAAAGAGCGCGTAAAGATTATAGGGTAACAGAATCACGTTTTGGCGAGTAACATCATTGAAACAGATATAGACGTCTATAAAGGTCTGCGCATTGGCTTGTGTCTGATTGGAGGTTCACGGTTCTCCGTTGTTTCGGGGTGGCTGTTCATCACTCCGTGAGTCTCGTGAGTCTCTTCAGTCGCGGCGAAAGCGAAAGCCGACACTAAGTGTCCGATAATCCAAGTTAAAGTAGTTTAACTAAATTACGTGCGTCCATAGCGACTGCGCAGCGGATACCGGACAGACGGACGGACGGACGGGCGGGGTGAAACTGGACCGATGACATCGCCGTGATTCACAAGAGTTGAATATAGATATTAAACAGCCGGATTCTGGCGCCTCCAGTGGACAACAAGTTCTGCCAAACTTTGAGTCAGAGCTGTTACAGTGGAGCGGCGACCAGTGGAAAACAAAGCGCTTTACAAACCCAGAAAACGTCCCTAAAACATTTTAAACTCTTAAATGTTTTTACTTTTGTATAAAAATTAATTAAATATAATTAATTGGAAAAAATGCAAGCAACAACACTAAGAAGAACTGATCCTCTATATTGTGTAACAGTGCATGTCATATGGTTATTGTTTTAAATGCCGCTTATTCGTTTATGAGAAGGACCCAAGTAAAGTACGCATGCGCAGTTACTTTCCACTGACACTGCGCTGCACGTGTTCTTCATTTTTGGTTGATATAATCCATGTGGAAATGTATAATTTCAATGTCATTTTTTTATTTTCCTTCCAGTTTCATTTAGATTTGTAGTTCAAATAACTAGGTTGGTAAAATACATGTATTTTAAAGTTTAGAATCAGACAGCCTTTGGAGAGTGGCTGGGTGTTACTCTAAAGCACCACCTAGTGTCCAATCTTCTCAAATAGGGTCCGACATGATGAGATGTACATGAAACATGTAGAAACGTTGGACACAACTATGAGGCACCATTGTGCCAGAGCAAGCATCACAACAGAGGAACCTCAAGGTTAATTGAGGTAAATGTGTGCAAATCTATAGGGGCCCATGCTTTATGTTGCCTGGGCCCCCCAAATTACTAAATCCGCCCCTGCGCTCAGGACAGCTGATGGGCTACTGCTGCGCGTCTTCATCAAAACTTATTATTTGCTTTTATACATTGAGTTTTAATGTTATTATTATTTATGTGTGTGTTGTACCAGCTGACAGATTTGTCCACTGCCGATAGCGACCAGCAGGTGGCGCTAGATCACTGTGCATTTAGTGAAATCGTGAACTTTAGTGCAGATTAACGGCTTGGAAAGGAGCACTAGTTATATAGCCTTAATGGGCCTTGTTTCAGTCATTATTTCATATTCATCTTGTTGTCTGAGAAGAGAAACAGAAATTGTGAGCGAGGTTGACAATAGGTATGTATTGAACCGTGGGTTAACTGTATTGTTGCATCCCTATTAAAAACCATTACACCTATTGAAGTTCACCATGAAACATGAAAACCAGTGTGTCACCATCTATTAGAAAATAGCATTAAAATTAAAAGAAAGCATTAAAATGGGTTATCAAAGGATCACCCTAATCATTTTCAGCCTACTAACAAATCCTCATTGTGTCTTAATAAAGTGATACAGTATTTATCCAAGCATGCACCCAGGCAAAAAAATAAATCCCACATAACACACGCCTACACAGATGTGATGAAATGCATTAATTTAAGTGAACATAAACAGGGTATTTTAAAGCATTCAGACCATAGATACTGAGATTGAAAAGAGGACTTGTGTAAATCACGAGGTCACTGATATATCTGTAATGAAAGAAGTGGGAAGGATCAGATACACAAAGAGAAAGAGCAAGCGTTTGGTGAACGGAGTGTGTGATATGGGTGTTGGGGGGGGGGGGCAGAAATTCTTCCGCTTGTGTAACAGTCCTGTATAAGAGAAACAAGGGCCACTAACATGTTTGTACAAAGATATAGGAAACTATTTGAGGATGGGTGTTAGAAGTAAGAGACTAAGACCAAGTGTGTCTGTGTTCTGTTCCCTTTGCAACAAAGAACTTCTGATATTATTGCTGCTTTATCTACCTAATCTATATGGTCAGATGGTTAAATGAAAACATGGGTGTGTGTGGGTATATGAGGAATCGGTGTGAAATTATAGGTGCTTGTTTGATTTATGGATGCTTTTGTATGCTTACTCTACATGTGTTATTCTGAACCTTTATTCATCCTGTAATTTACATCCACAATCAAAACGTAACAACATACAAAATATAATTTCATCATCCTGTAAAAGCAAACACTTCACCCACCTACTTGTGTTTTTGTCCTATGCAAATATTGACCGTGAGTATGATTTAAAAAGTCGCTTGGTTCCTTCATTGTTATTCGGAGCTGCTCTCTGATTTAATTGAGGTAACGATGGAAGAATGATTGCTATGGGGAAAACCAAACGTTTGATGAAGGATCCAGAATCCATTTCAGAAAGACATCTATCTTAAATGAATCTGTTCTTACAGTAATTACTGTTTGGCGTGTGTGTGTTTGTGTGTCGCCTGTTGTTCAACAGCTGTTGTCTAATTGCATCGGTCAGCACTGCTTGAGATAACACACACACAAACAGGCAACTGTAAAATCTCCAAACAGACTGATCACACAATGCCATCAATCGTATATGACTCCTATTACAAACAGCACAACCAGAAGGATGTGGAAACCTGAATGTTTGTTCCAAACCTGCATGTCTTTCTTTCTTCTGAGAAACAAAAAATAACTAACAATACTGAGACATTTTTCAGAATAAATCCGTATATACCACTCACTAAAATTTGAGCTTTATGCCTCAAGTAATGAACAAGTTGTAATAGAAGAATTTATAAAAGTAATTTTTAATATTTTTAATCAATATATTTCATACATTTGGTGATATTTTTTTTGCAGTATTTTTTTTACTATACAGTTTGATTCAGTTTTTTTTTTAGTTTGCGTTTTTAGTACATACCCTAAATAAAATATAGATATAAAATAGATTTTTTTCCCCAACGTTTAGTTTCAATCATCAATAATTTTATATACATTTAGTCACCACTAGAGTTTCTCTGAAAGCCAAATCTGTCAATTTAAATCAGTTTGTTCCCTTACTTTTGTTTATGTGGTGTAGATAAATGCACACATTTTAGTACATAAATGACATTTGTTAAATAATATGTAAGACTTTTCTTTTTATCTTTGGACACTTGACATCCTCTTAGAAGGATTTAATTCATATCATGTTTGATGCTCAAGAGCAGCTGATAGTATATGAAAATAATGAGCTGGGTCTGTATTTTGGGCAGCACTTCAAAGCTTGTGAAAAACTGTCTCCCCATTTGTGTCTTCCTCACAGAACCTTATTAAACATGCAACATGCTCAACCTTCTTTCTGCTGCTTCAGACAGTTCAAAATCCATATCCATTTATATAAACAATATCCATTTATAACCTGTTCAGTCAAAGGGCCAAAGACAAAAAGTATATCCCCACATTTGCAAGAAGAATCAGCAGACAATAAAATGGGGATATATATATACATATATATATCAAGTTTAACATTTAAATAAAAATAAAATAATTCGCTGATTGCATAAAAAAGATCAAAGGATTATCCCATAAATGTTGCAACTTGCAATAAATCAAAAGCTTTTTTTGTTGACTACACTGAATGAATTACTAATTAGTAATTAGAATTTGGCCCAGACTTTGGCATACAAAAATAACATTTTGTGATTCAAAAAAACAAAAGAAAAACTGTATTAGGCATAATAAAGGGCTTAGTGTGATATCATCATTAGCTGATATACAGACAAACAGAACAAGACTCTGATAGAGTTTAAATAATTTGCTTAATACTAAAACTGGGTCACAGCACAAGCATGTAAGGTCAGATTTGTATGTAAGATAAAGCATTTAGATATTAAACATGATTAAGTACATTTTAACCATGTAAGTACAACTTTATGCAGCAGCATTATAAAACATTTGGGTCTAAGAATTTTCCTTAAGATTAAGAACAACACACTTTATCATACCTCCTGACATGCACCCCCCCCCCCCACACACACACACAGGAAACACTCTCAGTTCAGAAGCATTGAGGAGTAAATCAGATTCCCATAGAAAACCAGTTTAATAATTCTCTTTAGACGTTACCGATTCTACATGCATCAAAAAAACACACATTTCATTGTTCATCTCTATGCATCACTAAGTTAATGTCTCTTTCATTAATTGGTAATTCTTCAAAATATGCATATTTTGGACCCGTGAATATTTAGAAAATAAACTTTCTTAAAACACAACCAAGATTGTCCATAACAATGTCAAGTTTTGATTTAAAATTTTCTTTTCATGTTACATTTTTTTCTCTTTCTTTCTTTCTTTCTTTCTTTCTTTGCACATCTTAAATATGTTTGTTTTCAGGTAACCAAGTTTGCTAACTTTATAATTTTAAAACTTTAGTGGTTGCAAAACTGTTGTCATGGTGGAAAAACATCAATACTGTAAAAATGTGACGGTTTTAATTATCAAGTGTAATGATTCATATTTAACTTATTGTATAAATTTTAATATTTTGGAAATCTGGATCGTGGACAAAAAAAGCAAAAACAAATAGGCATTCGTAGCAAACATAAATGATGATGGCATGGTAAATACTTTCCACTACAGTTATAATGTTACTGTCATATAAGAAATAATAAAAAGCACACTGAAATGCATTTCTAAAGTTTTTTTAAAGCTACAACATTACAAATGTTATATTTAAAGAAAAAAGTAACTGTATATGTGACGTTTATACCTCTGCACTTTATACCTCTGTATTTTCAGTCGAAAAGCAACCAACAACGAAGCTTTAATGATACAAGCCATTCTTTTCCACTTTGAAACATGTCAAAATGAAGCTTTTGAGCATTTGGAAGGAGACTTATTCTCTCTTTCGTTGCCAGTCATAATCAAAGAAACTGTGGCAGAAACAGTAGGAGCCATCATTAGAGCAAGTGCTTTAACACAACAGACGTAACACGAATAATGAGAACGCCTGCATTGCTGCAATTTGTTCTCTTCCCTTTTGCACAATTGAAGCTATTTCTTACCTCATCCACATCTTACAACCAAGATGTTTTAATGATATTTTGTGGAAGTGGATGAATAAAGGTCCTCTAGACTGCTGCTGCTGTAAGAGCGTAGTCATATTAGTCCATCATTATTAACCGAAGAGATTAGAAACCATCTTAATGAATTGAGCTCATAATGGAGAGGACAGAGAGAGGAACATATTGAGGCAAGGAAATTCAGTATCCTAAGAGACATCTTATTTTTTCTTGGTTTGCTCACTTTCGCATCTGGTTTGAATGTGTTGATATTGTGTGTATGCGTGTGTGTGTGTGTGTGTGTTACCCTCATTCATCTAAGGAAGCCTTATGATGTGCTTTATATGTTTGTGTCTGTAAATAAGGCACACAGTATGTGGGTCATTCCTGCTATGTAGTACATTTTCAAAATTTTTAAATATAAAAATCACGGTAGTTTTTTTTTTCTTTTCTAATTTCTAGCATGAAAGCTGTCAGTTTATTTAAAAAATCCTTACCTTTCTTTTTCACCACTCTCCAATTTACACATTTATATTGTCATTAGACAATATTAGAAATAGATTTCAAGAATTAGAAGTGGAAGTCCTGACTGTCCGGTGTAGTTTTCTGATGTCTCATCTGTACACAAACTGAAGAGGATCCAGCAAATTTCCAGTTATATCCTTCAGGTAGGCTAGGACCAGTCTTTCAAATTACTTAATGACCACAGACGTGAGAGCAACAGGTCTGTATTTATTAAGTCCAGTGATTTGCATTTTGGGGGGGACCGGGATGATTGTAGAGCATTTGAATCAGCAGGGAACTTCACGCAGCTCCACAGATCTTAGATTACTGGATCTTAGATACTGTCATCTATAGTGTACTCCAAGACCCGGACAACACTCTCTGAGATTATGCTCAGCTGGTTTAGATAATATGTAGAAAGCAAGGATTACTTATATTAACAACTAAAAATCTGTGAGAGCCTCTATGAACTGTGGAGGCCCCAGGGCTCAGTCCTCTGACCTTTTCTGTTTGATTCTGCTATTACTATACCCCCCCCCCCCAAAAAAAAAATATATATATATTCTTACCAAAGCAATATTAAATACACACATAGCTCTATCACCAAGCCATTACATTGCCACAGACTCTCTATGCAAGTGCATGTATCCAAACAAGACCTAGACAAACTGATTCAGATGTCACATGTTACAAAACTATTTTTTTCTTGCATGTGCCTGTCTGAGATAGTAAGCTTTATATCTTTGTCAGATCCTCTTTTATCTGATTTGATTTACAATATGCATATTCCAGTTAAGTCTGTATCTGCTGTTGTGCAAATAATAATAAAAATAAATACATAAAACCGGATTAAGTGAGAGTGTGTGTTATTTTCACGTGCTGGTGTGCAAAACAAAGTGCATGACAAAGGAGTATAACAAAATAGCTATTTTACTATTCGACAGGTGAGAATGAGCATAACCAAACACAAATCCAAACAACAGCAGACAAGCACCAGTGGAAAAACACAGAACTTATACTAGAAACTTAATTGGGAGAACTGAAACAGGTGTGGAGCTAATTAATCAAAAAACATTGAAACAAACAAGGCAGGAGAAAGGAAACAGAAAACTAAACAGATTCATACATGATCTCATACATGATTTTGTTTTAACAAGGTAAATGCAAGGATAACAAAACCACCATCAGAATATGAATGGTTCCTAAAACCATATAATGTAGTTGACACATAATACTTTCATTCAGATGTGTATAAGCTCAGACACAAATCCACACACATTTCATCAGAGGTAAAGGTCCACTCATCATTTACCAATGATAATAACAATACATTTACACAAGAAATTACACAATCCATTTTTTTCAGTACTTTTGAAATAAAAAATGCTTTTATCATTGTTTACATAAAAATGTAAAAGCACACAATTCTAAACATCCCGTATTAAAATCTCAAAACATTTAATGCTTCAGATCTTTTTTTAATGATGAAAGATATCCGCTTCAGACAAAAGAGAAAAAGTCATCTAAGATCCACAACTTTGTCATCTTCAAGTTGTCTACATCTTGTTGCCAAGCATAAGAGTTTGCCACTTTGTTAAACCCCATGTTTTGGAGCTCATTGGAAATGTGAGTTTTCAGACTAGCTTCTCAAGTTTTACATCATAAAACAAAGCCTGCTGTGTGGCATCTTTTGCCTTTATCTCTATTCATTCCCAGCATCTGTCATCCCTGCTCCTTGTTGTTAGAGTAGCTCATGGCGGCTGTCAGGAGTGTTTAACTGCATGAAGGAGAGGTGACCGTCCTCCCTCTGGTTAGACTCATCCTCACTTTCATCAAATCCTCTCCAAATTCTATTCCCCCTCAGTCCGGTACCCTTCACACTCCCTGTCCAACTGTCGGACATTTCTGTTTGACTAGAAGCAAACTAATGATGAATTACTAAAAAAAAGTGTCAACTTTTATGGTGCTAGTTGATCCTTCCTGTAGGTGACATTTGGTCATTATTTCCTTTTTTCCTTAACATAGATCACTGTCCATCTCTATAACTCACTTTTTATAGTCCTTAATAAATATTAGCTGTCAAACTTTTAGGATTTCAAAAGTGTCCATATGAAACAAACACACAAACAAAAGACCAAATATCTTTACATGCATTTTCACATTACATTTTTATTATTTGACTGCTCATACTACAAATGATGATTGAGTCAGAGGTCAAGCGTTACAATTCCCTATCAGAGAGAAAAGATCACAGCACTAAGTGAAGTAAACTTTGATGGTTTGGTCACACTTTAGTTTATGGACCAACTACGACTTTTGCCTCAATAAACTCCTAATTTGCTGCTTCATTCATAAGTCTGCATGAACCATAAATTACTCGCAAATTTATTTTAGCATTGACATATTTTTAAAAAAATACATCTGAACTGAAAAGGAATACTGAATAGACAAATACGGTTCCAGAGCTGAAACAAATCTTCAGATTTTGATTAAAGATTACCTAGACAATTGTTTTTCAGTGGATTTACTTGCACAGATTAATTGTTTATCTCAAGATTTAAGATGTGTGTTAACAAAGTACATATTGTACATTTAGATTTCATGCACACTTTAAGTTTAGGTATGGGGTAGGGTTAAGGCATCTAAAATATGAGATTATGTGCTTTATGAGTACTAATAAACAGCCAATATGCTAGTGATATGCATGCTTATAGGCAACTAGTTAATAGTGGGAATTGGTCCTTAAAATAAAGTGTTATAGATGATTTTGATCTACAGTGCACAATGCAGAACATCTTAATTACAATGTGTCTGAACATAATAAAGTGATACAATGACAGAAATCATGAAAAATTCCCACAGAGAAAGGCTAGATATACTGTATGCAATATAAAAAGTAGAAGATCACTGTAGAAACCACAGGATATCCACACTAGCAGTAAAATATTCCATTAAAGTAAAAAAACAAAAACACTACGGTTCCTTTTGAATATTACAAGTATGCATAACAAACAGTTGGAATATTCAGAATGAAAACAGCAGGTTCTGGAAATCCATATTTAATTATTTTGCTTGTTATTTTCTCAGCACACTATTCCCTGTTGATTCCATATAATGGTGGCAGGAGCATCAGCGCTCACTTACACTTCAAAATAAATAAAGAAATAAATCTGTCAGTCGTGTTTGTTGGTGTTGTTGTATTTTTGTTTTGCTCCAATTCTGGCCCTGCGTCGCTAAGCTCTTGTGGGAAGTTAAAGAGCTTTTTCTCACGCCGAAAGTAAACATGAAATGCTTCTTCCTTCAGAAGAGATGCATTTTTGCTCACTAGTTGGCACCAGTAACTGTCATATTGATGCCATCTTTTTAAAACGTCTACATGAAAACCAAAATATCTTTTTCAGGGTGGACAACAGTAATTCAACTCTTTGAAAGAATTCAGATCAGGATATACAGTATTGTTTAAAACATGTTTTCAATATTGCAATCTGTATTTAGAACACGCAATGAAAAAATGAGAAAAAAAAGTGAACAAACATGTAAAAAATAGAAATCTGAAATTCAAGAAGAATAGAAAAATGAAAAATTCATCATATATACAGTATAAGGTACATTTCATACACAAAAAGCACAGTGACTTGCTACGCACAAACATAAACATGCCACAGCAAGCTCTATAATTGCATTGCTTTGTAATCTGGTAATTTAAAAGAGATCAATCACTGATGTTGGCAAACTCCCAACAATAGCACATGACATGAGCTTCATAACCACTTCAGTGGCCCTCTATTTATCATTGTGAGGGTAAATCATCAAAAATATTTCAAATCAAATCCTGACATTACTGTATCATAAACTATTCTGCTACTACACCTTCAAATGGTACTCTAAAAACTAAAACATCAATGACCACAGTCTCCATAAAACAAATAGTGAAGGCATTATATTTCTTCATCTAATTATAAAGGAATAAATCTTAGAAATATACTGAAAATCAGTATCAGTAAGCATTAGTACCTCACACATAACATGTAATAAAGCAGAGGTCATTTACATCATTATCAAATTAGGAATAAAAAAGATTCAGTTACAATCAATATTTATCAATGAGGATGTACACGGATTAAACTACTGACACATTCCTATTTGTTTGTGCATAATGTGGATTTGGTGAGAGAAAAAAAAATTAAATTAAAAAAATAAAAATAAAAAACTAAGCAAATCAAAACATATAGCATAACATAACATAACATAACAACATAACAGCATGGCATAACATAACATTGCATAGCATAGCATAACATAACATAACATAACAGCATAACATAAAATAACATAACATAACAGCATAGCATAGCATAACCTAGCATAACATAACATAACATAACATAACATAACATAACATAACATAACATAACAGCATAGCATAACAGCATAACATAACATAACATAACATAACATAACATAAAACAAATCAAAACATATAACAAAAGATAACATAACAAAACAAAACAAAACAAAAAACAAAAACTGTGTAAAGAAGGGTTACCCAATCCTGCCTGGAAATTTCTTGCACCCCAGAAGACCTTGTTTAACTAGTTCTGGTGTGCTTTATATGTGTATTAATTATTAATGAGCTACACTCTGCAGGACATCGGCCTTCCAGGAGAAGGACCAGACACCCCTGGTTTAAAATAAACCACTGTGAGCAACAAGACAACTGTCTTGTTCACGCTGATACCATTTCAATGGCTGGAGGTTTTATCACATCGCCAACAGCCGCTGTCACTCGTGATGTCAGAAATTGCCACGTCTCTTTAAAAATGAACAATGTCAGGTCTCTATGTTGCTGCAAATTGCTGTCTGTGTGAATGCCTCTAAAAAAGTAAATTGCTTTTCTGCAGGCTTGGTTTGTCAAGGGATAACAAAGAAGAAAATCAATTTAGTTTTAGAAAAAAGAAATGAATCCATGTCAGAAACAGTTCGCTGTGTCTCTTAAATGTCACATCTTACATTCATTATTTACATCTTTGAATTTGTGACCTCTTGGGCTTTGCATTAATTATCTGTTCTTCTGTCTTCATTCCGAGTCAAACAGCAGTGGGAAGATTTCATGTTAGTGATCAAAGCTCAGTCCAATCGTCTGAACATCATACGATTCATGTCTTCAGATTTCATTTGGCCCCAATGAGACCTCGCTGATGCGGGACATTAGAAGAAAGCTATTCAGTATCCTCGCTTGATTTTGTATGTACAATGTTATGATTATACTATAATACAGAGCTTGGAAAACAGTTGCTTTCTTGAAGCATAAGTCTTGACATGAATTGTTATGTTTACTAACAATCACTTCACTGTAAATGCACACTATATCTAAAAAAAATTGTTTTATTAAGTGCATTTTTCAGAACAGACACGAGTGTCGCTGTCATTAGAAATCTATGCTACTATTTTTCAGTGACATCTTGGACACGTCTGTGTGAACAGTGGACATGGCAACCATATCATATTCATTTTCCCGTACTGACGCAATCTTGCAGAGTCGGAAAGCCCGGAGGTCTCGCTGGAAGTTGTGGTTTAGGAAGCCGTAAAACACCGGGTTTATGCAGACCGAGCACATCGCAGTCAGGTGACACAGCGAGAACAGGAGATTGTGGGTACAGTTCATAGCCACTTCATGGTTCCAGTCGATGACGGCGTTAAAGACGTTCAACGGGAGCCAGCAAACCGCAAATGCCACCACGATGGAAAAGAGCATGATGTTTATCCGTTTAGTCTCACTGCTACGGTTTTTGTTTTCACGTATTCTGTCCATCATGTTATTACGCCGTTGCAGACGAGTGTAGATCTGAGTGGAGAGAAACAATATTAATTCATCTCTCATATTAAAGTGTTTCCTCAATTACAAACACTTTTGGCCCTGTGGATGTTTACAAAAGTATTATATCATTTACAGTATTCAATGTCTAATTACTGCATCATAAATTATATTTGCTGCTACAATTTCTAATGGTAGTCTGAAATTGAAAACCTCCCTGGGCACGGTAACTGAAAACACAACACATTTAATATTAAAGTAGAGGTAATTAATATCATTACCAAATAATAAAAAAAAACATTATGTTCAATTGCAATATGAATCAAAACATACATACATTAATTAAACTATACTTACACATTGCTATTTGTTGGTTTGTATTTAATGACAATTAGGTGAGAGTAGCTCATAATAAATAAATAAACAAATACAATTATGGTTTAATTATTATGGGGCTACACTCTGCAGGACATTAAAAAAACTAATTAAAAACTAAACCAAAAAAAAAGTGTATCTGACTGGAAGAGAGGAGGGGGACCAATTCAACAAGCATTTATTCATATTTCATAAGGGTGTCTTTTTAATTATGAATGCTTTTGGGCCTGTGGACTTTTAGAAAATGATTTTCATAATTCATCCGATGTCAAATCCTGCAATCACTGTATCATAAATCACTTTTGCTGCTGCAATTTCAAACGATAGTAAACTGAAACTTTGGCAACATTTGTTTAATTATGAAGGGAAAAGAAAGAATCTTAAAAATAAAAATATATCAAATTTAATACAAAATTTACAAAATCTGTAAATAAACAATAGTACCTCACACATAACATATATAATATTAAATGAAAGGTATTTAATGTCATTATCAAATTAGAAAAAGCGAAGCATCAGTTTGTTCAATCACATTATGCATAATAATAGAAATAATAACAATAATAATACATTTAATTTATAGTGAGTCTTCCTTACACTCAAGGCACTACAACATAACACTAAAATAGAAGAATAAAATACTACTCCAAATCAGCAATATCATAACTATCACTCATACATTCCTGTGTACACATATACACAATTGTTTATTATTATAAACATGAAATATTGAAATGATTTGTTTTTTCCACTCTCTGTTTAAAGTATCATCGTTTTAAACCTACTAATAGATATATATGTATATATATGAATTTGCATAGTTTATAACTCTTTGTCTAGGTCTTGGAAAAGAGTAAAACATCAGTTTTAGTTTTAGATTTGCAGTGTAAAATCAACACCCTCCTCCAAGAAGCACAGTACACAACCTTATACACACTTACACACTCACCGAAGCTCATAACTATAGCTGACCTGAGGGCAAACCATCATTAAGAGCACGAGGGAAAGCTGCAATGACATTTCAGGTGATGATCTTTGTGTGTTTGTGTTTTTCAAGCTCTATGTATTTTACATTATTGAGTTAACACAAACCGACAGAGGGAATACAAACAGAACCCTCTTTAAGGGTCACACACACAATGTTGAAAGTTAAATAATTGTGTTACAACGTCACTGTGTTGTCACACAATGTTAATGTGCCTCAGTAAGCACTGAACTCCCCAAAACAAAGTCAAGGCAAATGCATGGAGATAACAACAAACAGAAGAC
This sequence comes from Carassius gibelio, assembly GCF_023724105.1. Classification (NCBI taxonomy): domain Eukaryota; kingdom Metazoa; phylum Chordata; class Actinopteri; order Cypriniformes; family Cyprinidae; genus Carassius; species Carassius gibelio. The sequence continues at coordinate 3,997,465 of NC_068371.1, read as the reverse complement.
AGGTAAAAAGAGACACTGGGAGGCAAAGGTCAAGGTATTGCTGATTTGCATGGACTTTTTAGCTCCTACTGGTAGATATTGGAATTATATCTGAATTATAAAGAGCATCTTTCTCCAATGATGAGCATTCAAAACTTTTCTAACTAAATATTTTTTTTTCAAGCAACATTCAAATGTAAAAAGAAATAATAATTATATTTAACAGTATTTTGATGGTTTCAAATAATAATATACCATGCCAGATGTTTTTGAGCATCCTGCACCAAATGGAAACCATTGCTACATTGTTGTTTGTTTGTTACATACACTGTTTGTTTGTTTGTTTATTTAACTAAAACTAAAGCTGTTAGAAAAATACAAATATTTTCTTTGATTTGAATTAAGCTGAAAGAAAAGAAAATACAAATATTTGAATATAAAAAAAATCTACTTAAAAATAATAATAAAAAATGTATTATTAATTATTAACGGTGCCTTGGAAACTAACTGGAATAAACAGATTTAAGGTGAAGTACTAAAATAAATAAATTAAATATACTAAATATTAATTAAATGTATTTTAATATAATAAAATTATTTCAATAAATGAAATGCATTAAATATAAAAAAAATAAAAGCTAATTTCAAATTTTGCTATATATATATATGATAGTACTTAAAATATTAAACCAACACTCATATTTTCACATTGTTAAAGAATTGTTTTCAACAACGCTTTTCAGAAGTAAAACAAAGCAATTTATGTTTAGCTCATTATAGAACACATACAGCATAAATACTGTCATTATAAGTCATTTACATATCATATTAAACACTAGAATACATTTTTACAATCGTATACATTCGGCTCCAAAAGGCAATTTAGATCAACCACATTTCAACATTTCTTTCAAAATATTCTGTAGAAACAAAAAATTATGTCAGTGCCATTAATGTTTAGTTGTATAGCCATGGGACAGAGCTGTGTTGCTGTCAAAATCCTTGTCTGTCCACTAGAACAGAACATCTGTACGAGCTCCTCCCAGTGCATTTGCAAATGCATGCCTTATTAGCATGACCAGATGAATGAATTAATCATTAGTTCATTAGACGCCAACAGATCAGAGTCTTGCAAGCACAACTGACTCCAGACTCCTGTTCTCTCCTCTTTATTTCTAGCTCTGCTTTCCTCAAAGTTTGGTTCTCTCTTTATTTGATGAATGGCAGCCCTGGCACAGAGTCCTGTGACCTGAAATAACTGCATGACACAAAACCCAGAGGCAGAGAGAGAGAATGAATAAACAGACTGAGATGCATGTGTTCATAACTTATTATTAACTTCAGCTCACATTTGAAACCCAGCGTTAACCAGACTGGAATTTGTAGGTTTGTCTCCATATCCAAATTATTTCCATGGAGAACTGGCTTTGTTTAGTGGGCTAATTAAATGTGATTCTAGGTCGATATTACTGACTGCTGAACAAAAAAAGTCCCTCAGTCATTAGGACTCATAAAGTCGTTGGTTTATACAGAGAGAGAGAGACTGATCTGATGCAATCCGACAGTTGCTTCCCTGACCGGACAGCCAGAATCTTTGTTGGCATCACATTCTGAAGTATTGGACCGTGGGATGGTTGGATGACAGTAGCACCTAAGGATCCAACTGAATATAAATGCTTTAGTCATATTCTGTGGTAGTGATAGATAGACTGAAATATTAGCCAGGGTATGTTACTGGCTGGTCATCGCTATTTTGAGATCTCCTGTTACAAAACAAATCAAAATCTACTAACAGTTTATTCAGAAAACAGTAAATTTTCTGCTTTCAAATATTGCTGTGAATTTTCCCATACAGCAAAAAAAAGTATATATATATATATTGCACATTTTGTATATATATATATATATATATATATATATATATATATATAGGTATAAAATTGATTTCTTTATATAATTTAAAAATAGATATAGAAAATGTCCAAAAATATATTGGTAGAATTTATTTATTTATTTATTTTTTTGTTTTTTGAAACAAACCAGATTCCAAAAAGTTTGGACACTGTACAAATTGTGAATAAAAACAGAATGCAATGATGTGGACATTTCAAATTTCAATGTTTTATTCAGAATTCGACATAGATGACATATCAAGTGTTTAAACTGAGAAAATGTGTCATTTCAAGGGAAAAATAAGTTGATTTTAAATTTGATGGCATCAACACATCTCAAAAAAGTTGGGATAAGGCCATGTTTAACACTGTGTGGCATCCCCTCTTCTTTTTATAACAGTCTGCAAACGTCTGGGGACTGAGGAGACAAGTTGGAAGTTTAGGAATAGGAATGTTGTCCCATTCTTGTCTAATACAGGCTTCTTGTTGCTCAACTGTCTTAGGTCTTCTTCGTCGCATCTTCCTCTTTACGATGCGCCAAATGTTTTCTAAGGGTGAAAGATCTGGACTGCAGGCTGGTCATTTCAGTACCCGGATCCTTCTTCTACACAGCCATGATGTTGTAATTGATGCAGTGTGTGGTCTGGGATTGTCATGTTGGAAAATACAAGGTCTTCCCTGAAAGAGATGATGTATGGATGGGAGCATATGTTGTTCTAGAACTTGGATATACCTTTCAGCACTGATGGAGCCTTTTCAGATGTGTAAGCTGCCCATGCCACACGCACTCATGCAACCCCAAACCATCAGAGATGCAGGCTTCTGAACTGAGCGCTGATAACAACTTGGGTCGTCTTTGTCCTCTTTAGTCCTGATGACATGAAGTCCCAGTTTTCCAAAAAGAACTTCAAATTTTGATAGTGTCACCATAGAGCAGTTTTTAACTTTTTTGCCACAGTCCATTATAAATGAGCCTTGACCCAGAGAAAACGCCTGCGCTTCTGGATCATGTTTAGATATGGCTGCTTTTTTGACCGATAGAGTCTTAGCCGGCAACGGTGAATGGCGTTGTAGATTGTGTTCACAGATAATGTTTTCTGGAAGTATTACTCAGCCCATGTTGTGATTTCCATTACAGTATCATTCCTGTATGTGATGCAGTGCCGTCTAAGGGCACGAAGATCACGGTCATCCAGTATGGTTTTCTGGCCTTGACCTTTACACACAGAGATTGTTCCAGATTCTCTGAATCTCTGGATGATATTATGCACTGTTGATGATGATAACTTCAAACTCTTAGCAATTTTTCTCTGAGAAACTCCTTTCTATTGTTGCTCCACTATTTTTCGTCGCAGCATTGGGGGAATTGGTGATCCTCTGCCGATCTTGACTTCTGAGAGACACTGCCGCTCTGAGAGGCTCTTTTTATACCCAATCATGTTGCCAATTGACCTAATAAGTTGCAAATTGGTCCTCCAGATGTTCCTTATATGTACATTTAACTTTTCCGGAATCTTATTGCTACCTTTCCCAACTGTTTTAGAATGTGTAGCTCTCATGAAATCCAAAATGAGCCAATATTTCAAAATGTCTCACTTTCAACATTTGATATGTTATATATTCTTTTTTTACTCACAATTTGTACAGTGTCCCAACTTTTTTGGAATCGGGTTTGTGAAACAAGTGTTGATTTAAATAATATGAAAATCTATGCACATCATATTTACCATTATTAAACTGTACTATTTGGTGTACAGTTCAACTTCAGATTTATCTTTTTGTTCTATAAAGCACTTGGACACATTTTACAATGCCTCTGTCATTTATATTTGCCATTTTTGAAGTAGGTGTACATTTTTTTTTTTTTTTTACACTTGTTTTAATTTTAACCTATGGAAATTCAGTATACAAATAGAATTTATTGCATGTTTTAAAACTATAACCAAAACGAAAAGCTTTTTGGTAATTGTATGAAAAAAAACTGCTGTCCAAAGGTTTTTGGCATTATTTTACTTTCTAAAAAACATTAAAAGTGGTTGATGAATTATGAGACTAAAATGAGATTATGAAGCAAAATACTAAATTTCAAATGTATGGCTATAATAAAAAGTTAAAGTCAGAAATGCATGCAATTAAACAAACTGGCAAGTGTTTTTTGTTTTTCTGTGTTGCAATTTAGTCCAAACCACAACAAAAGCACAGACACGGTAAAAAATGAGTGCGGTAGAGGGGAAGAGAAATAATGAGATAAATATGGATATGTGTGCATGAGGTGTAAGTGCTGCTCCATTTCTGAACTAACCGTCCGTGGTTAATCGGGTGTAAAAGTGACAAGCATCTTTGACAAAACTCGAACACCAACAAACGCTCGACAGAACTTGACAATCTGAACAGTGAGCCATCATCACAGTGACGGCAGAATGCTCATTCTGTCACCCAACACACGCATTTTAATTTCTACAACTCTATTAGCATAATAATCTCCATTTTAAACCCATTACTGGGAGACGGGAGCTTGTCACATGAATCTTCCTTTCCATTCACACTGTTCTTTACACATCATAAAGTTTTGAATCATTTGTATCGCAGCATATCTTTCTGTTCATTTATTCCTACTATTTTTGTACCCTTTGCGGAGAAGCGATTATGAGTCATTCTTGTGATCTTGGAGGCCTTTGAATTTCGAAATGATCAGTTTTTGCACAGAGGCTTTCTTCTCATCTTCTATCTCCCTCTTACTCATTTATTCTCCCATTCTCTGACCAATCCCACCCTCTCTCTCTCTCTTTCTTCTATTTCAAAACAGCAGCAGTTCTGGGTTTGTGTTGGAAATGAGTTGATGTGGCAGGTCATGTTGGCTGCTGGTCATGTTCAGTCAGAATATACACACTGAGCTATGTCCAAAACTGATGTTTGATTCTAGGACAAAAAACCTCAGCAATCATCTTAAGACTATTCAGCACACCGGAAGAGACATGCCTTTTTGTTTATGTATGTGTGTTTTTTTTTATTGTGAGACTGATAGTTTTGTATCTGTAACGTGACTCTAGTCCTAAAAAGTCAACAAAAATTGGGATTACACTTTTGTTATGAACAGCACTCCATTTGTGTTTTGATCATAAATTTGAAACTGATCCAGATGTTGACTTTGACAAAAATTAGATTTTCTCGACTTTTGGTCAAAGCTTTTTTTAATGAAACTTACCCACATTAAAATTTTGATTTAAAAAAAAAGCATGAAGCTCAAATAAAACCTTATTTATTAATTCATTTTTAAAGCAGAGGATATTCCTACAACAAAATAATCCAGGGGCCATAACATTTTTATGAAAACTATCAGAAATGCTAGCGTTGGCTTGCAAATTTAAAAACTCTGGCAGGGAAAGAGTTATGAATAATGGTTAACATTACTTTAAACTAACATGGCTAAAGTGACATCAGTTCATTTTGATTTGAGATGACCAGTTTTTATTTTTGAATTAATGTGCACTGATAAATCCTTTACAACGAGATCAATGAAGTGCATGGTATATTCATTCACTATCCAACACTGACTGACCCATTTTACTTTTTTTGCTTATGCCTTTATAAAGTGTCTTGTCACTGGAATGTATAATGCATCATTTACCCTGCTGGAAATTTACCATGCACGGGGATGCTTGGGAATTGGAAAATTAGAATTACAAAATACATTTTTGGGCTGTCAAAATTAATTTAATATATCAAGATTATTTAACACATTTACCAAATTGGATTTCATTCTGCTTTTTGGAATCACACAATTATTCATGTATATTTTATTTTATTTTATTTTATTGGCAGCCTGGATGCATCATGTTTAAAATATTTTAAATATTTTAAAGCTTTATAAATACAGCATTACTGTAATAACAGCTTAAAACTAAATAAATATTTTTCCAGATAAGATTTTAATAATTATCTTTAGTATAATAACAATATAAAAGCTCATTTATTTATTATTATTATTTTTTTTAAAGGCTGAAAAATTTAATATACGGTAATATATATTTTAGTAACAGATCATCACATTTATCACATTTGGGGGGGGGGGGCTAAAAAGTCTGAAAATCTAGGCAACCACACATGAAATAAAACTTAAAAATACATTTTTACACATTAAATGCATCTGAATTATCCACATTAATAAAAAATTGATAACAACTGTTAGTTTATCACTTTACTTGTTTAGACCACATTAGGAGCCTGAGGCTCTTTGAATATTAAATAGAAATCTATCAAGCATGCCAGCTTAACATTTACAAATAATACCAGACATATTTAGATAAGCCTGTATAAATGTCAAACTGTAAAGCGCTCAGTGGCGTCTCATCGACCCCTAACCTCACAGGTCAGACATAAGCTCAACTCCCCAGGACTGAGAGAAGAGCAGCAAACATGTACAGTACATCTGCTTGAATATCCACTGAATGTCTTTCACGAGAGGCTGTGATACTCCGGTCAGGAAGATGTAGGAGATAAGAATATGGAATAAACAAGCGTTCCCCAATGTAGTGCCCCAAAACACGATACATTATTCAGTGTCATAGTAAACTGTATTAAAGTCTGTTAAGTGTTTTAGGAAAAACCTTGAAGGCAAACTTCTCAGTTATTATTCTGAACTGAACCCAAAAGAAAAAAAGACATGAGACTTCTTCATTTGTTCTTGCTTAGACAGCAATGAGATTAAATACAGAAAAAAATAAAATAAATAGAGACTTTTCTTAAAGGAATATTTCACCCCAAAATTAAAATTCTGTCATTACTCATCTATGTGACACACCAAATCAGTATTTTTATTTTCATAGGAGAATAAAATAGGAATGTTTTTAAATAAACGTTACTTATAGTACTGTACATGTTTTATACAGCTGTTCATAAAGGCCACAGACTCAAAATAAAAAGACAAATAAGCATTTTAGGGGTTTGTATGATTCATGCACTTTAACATATTACAAAATATTTTTTTTGTGAGGAACAGGCCATAATTTAAATAAATTATTTCCTGATAATCTCTGTCTAGAGTTCTAGATCGTGACATTTGGTTAAGAGACACTCAGTGACGTCTGATGATGCTGATGCCCAGTATGTGTCATAAGTGGCATAGATGATTAGTGAATTTGAACAGTGAATAACCACTTCAGCACAAGCTCAAAACTTGTATTAAAATCATATACTAAATGTTCTGTATATGTATTTCTGTTTGGACAACTATCATCAATGATGACTGACAATTAGCATAAATTTGGAATACTAATGAAAAATTCTCTTTATAAAACTCTGCATTTAAAATACAGTAAAAACAGTAATATTATTAAATGTTTTTAACATTTAGAATAGCTGTTACCTATTTTCATTTTATTTCTGTAATGCAAACTGGATTTTCAGCATCATTAGCATCCAGTCTCCAGTGTCACATGATGCTTCAGAAATCATTCTAAGATGCTGATTTTAAATTAACACTTATTATCATATATATATATATATATATATATATATATATATATATATATATATATATATATATATATATATATATATATATATATATATATATATATATATATATATATATATATATATATATATATATATTATCAATGTTGCAAACAATTGTGCTACTTTATATTTTTGTGAAAACCATAACACATTATTTTCAGGATTCTTTGATGAACAGAAAAATCAAACTAACAGCATTTATTTAACATTAGATTTTCTTCAGCAATGTAAAAGTCTTTATTGTCACTTTTGAACAATTCAGTGCATCACTGCTGAATATTAATTTCCTAAAAGAATATATATAATCTAACTGACCGCAAAATCTTGAATGGTACTAATATACAAATATATGTGACCCGGTCTATGAAATCCAGGCTGAATTCTCAAAATCTAATTCAACCATTAATTTCACTATGATTTCAATCTTTGACATGGCCTTACTCAGTCAATATTAAAGATAGAAAGGTTATATTTTCACAGAATGTTCTACATCTTTATGAAGGATGATTTTATGTAGAAAACAGTAAATCACAAAAAAAGACTTTAGCTGGGTTTTTCACAGACAGGGTCACATATATATGCCATACATATACATGACACATGGATGTCTTAGACCTATAGATTTATATAGAAAATTGCATGGAAATTTCACAAAAAGTTACAAAGAAATGGCAAGTAACATTTTGAATTAAACATGACATTTTGAAGCAGAACAACTGAAATAGTACAGTGCATCTCAATAAATTAGAATTTCATGGAAAAGTTCATTTATCTCAGTAATTCAACTCAAATTGTGAAACTCTCGTATTAAATGAATTCAATGCACACAGACTAAAGTAGTGTAAGGCTTTGCTTCTGTTAACTGTGATGATTTTGGCTCACATTAAACAAAAAACCACCAATTCACTCAACAAAATCAAAAACTTAGAATATGGTGACATGCCAATCATCTAATCAACTTAAAACACCTGCAAAGGTTTCCTGAGGCTTCAAAGTGGTCTCTCAGTTTGGTTCACTAGGCTACACAATAAAGGGGATGACTACTGATCTGACAGATGTCCAGAAGACAATCATTGACACCCTTCACAACGAGGGTGAGCCACAAACATTCAATGCCAAAGAAGCTGGATGTTCACAGAGTGCTGTATCTAAGCATGTTAACAGAAAGTTGAGTGAAAGGAAAAGTGTGGAAGAAAAAGATGCACAACCAACCGAGAGAACTGAAGCTTTATGAGGATTGCCAAGCAGAATTTGAGTGAACTTCACAAGGAATGGACTGAGGCTGGGGTCAAGGCATCAAGAGCCAACACACACAGACGTGTCGAGGAATTTGTTGAACCACAGACAACTTTTCCTTGACATTCTAATTTATTGAGATGCACCTGTATGCTACAATAAGGGTGTGTCGCCATCTTTTCTTACTGGTCTCTCTGGTCTTACCTTCAGGTAACAGATGAAGATGAAGGTGAGAGGAGTGATGTACTGTAGCACCAGCATGCCAGTGGTGTAGGTAAGCTTGATTCCTCTGGAGGGCCACTCTTCCACACACACCACCTTCCCCCGGTACTGCTCCTGAAACACTGAGGGCAGCTGCTTCAGCGGGGTGTCTGTCACCCTGGAGAACAACAGAAAGGGTGTAGCAGTGAGGGCGGCCAGGGCCCAGGTGAGGCTGATGCCCAGGCAGGCGTGGTTCAGGCTGGGCCTCCATCCGCGAGGGTGTAGGATGAGCTGGTGCCTCTCAATGGCGATCAGAACCAAGGAGAAGATGGAGACCGAGACGGAGCAGCACTGGACCAGGCTGTTGAGTTTGCACATGACCGCGCCGAACACCCAGTGGTCCATGAAGGTGTAGATGAAGGTGAACGGCAGGCACACTAGGGACATCAGCAGGTCCGAAACAGAGAGGTTTGCGATTAGGACATTTGTGACATTGTGAAGTTCCCGTTGCCGGGTGATGACAAGGATGAGAGCCAGGTTGCCAACGACACCCAAAAGTACCACAGCACTGTAGGCAACCGCCATTACAACAAACAAAGAGTGGCTGCCGTAGCACTCGTCTCCATATGCGACTGTGGAGAGGTTAGCGAAGGAGCAATTTGAAACATCCAAGGAACAGTTCAGAGCAGTGATTGGTGGAACAGGTGGAGAGAGGGCGGAGTCTGGCATTGTTCCGCCTCCTTTGGTTAGTGTTGGTTTATATCAGGATATCATACACTCCTTTCCAGGACCATGATTTTGTAATTCTGACAACACACTGTGGAGACAGAAATCAGTTAAATCAATACTCAGAAAAGACAAGACCACCTCTACTGTCATGATGGATTATGAAAATCAATAAATGTTCCCCTTCAGTTTCATTTAATAAAGAGATTTTTCAATCTTCTAGCATTTACCTTATTGACCTTTATTCCTAAGACTTTACAGTTTGAAAGGGCAAGTAATACACATTTGTGCAATAATTATGAATCATCCAACAGTGTTCCACTGTTTATTTAATTATATATATATATACAAAATAATATTAATAATGTTTTCCATTTCTAAAAGGTATTTGATTAAGCCTGCATGGTATGCATGGAACTGAGAAGTTAATTAAGATTTTGGCACTTGAATCTTTTTTAAATTAAGCCATCAAATACTCCTGACTGAGCTACTGGCTTATAATATGAATGAAGCCAATGGATTTTGGCTCACACACACACACACATACACACACACACCCAGAGAGAGAGAGAGAGAGAGAGAGAGTTATTACTATCATTATAGGGACATTCAATAGGCATAATGGGTTTTATGCTGTACAAACTGTATTTTCTATCCCCTTACCCTTACCCTACACCTAAACCTAGGCCTCACACAAAACTTCAGGCACTTTTAGATTTCCAAAACACTTCATTTTGTATAATTTATATGCTGGTTTCCCCTCTATCCTTGTGGGGAAATTTGGTCCTCATAAAGTAGGGAAATCTGGGTACACACACACACACACACACACACGTCTGGGCATTTTCTACTGACAGTAAAACTTTATTTTAACATGATGTAGTTAACATATTGCATGTACTTACTTTAACAATAACCATAAATTACAAGCAAAAATGTGGATGCTGCACAGTGCTGGTGGTTGAGGAGATCCCCCCTTTCACGCAAAGTGCTTTGAGTACCCAGTAAAAAACTCAATAAATGTAACAAATAATAGTAAGCTAATTATATTTTTTATAACCCTGTTTACAGATAATCTAAAACATTATTTAGTAAGCCGTTTGCGACCTGCACATTGTAAATATGGCATGAATAGAAATCAGACATAAGCACAGACATCAACTCTATGTCTGGGTATCAGAGTCTGAAGCAGGTTGTCAAGGTAACAGAGGTGACAAAGCCTCCAGTTTTAGGGCTCTGGCTCTTTCATCTCCCACTCCGTCTTCTTCTGTCTCTATCAGCAGCCGAATTCAACTCTACATTCACCGGCTTATATAATTCAGCTTATTCAGTTATTGGGAATAAATTGAACAAACAACAGAAATATTTCTAGAAGCCCAGCCGTGAATCTCGAATTAAACTTTCTTATTCATAGCAGCCCGATACGCTTACAGTACAATAGTCTCATGTGTATGAATTGCAATGGGATATGCAGACGGTGGCTGATCCCGAGAGACTGAGGCTAAATAACAGGCTGCTCCCTCGGCGGTATACTGTTCTACAAAGTGACCTTAAGAGTAGAGTAGGCTACAAAGGCACTACACCAGCATTTGAAGCAGGCACTTTAATGTCAAGATGGAACAGGAGTCATTCATTTGCCTTTGCATGACTGTAAAGAGAAAATCAAATTAGGTGTGCAGCGTATTAAAAAATGTATTCCAGCGAATTTCAATTCGATATCACTCAAAAACACAATGTCACTTAAGACTGAAGGAATGTGTGATGGTAGTTAATTATTATAAGGGTGTGTTTGATTTACTTTGTTTTTATGGACAACATATGTCATATGCAATGATAAATATTCCTCCCTACTGTTTTATGTTCCAGCAGAGCCTCATTAATACATAAATTATCTGAATAATAGTCTCTTATCGCACTGATATTTGTTTTTAATCATTTAGTAGACTCTTTTCTTCAAAGCAACTTACAAATGAGGAGTGATTCATCCTAAGGAGGTGCAGTGCTGCCTACACTTATAATGTGAGAACTACACACTAGGACAGAGATATAACAGAATCGGTGAAAGGAAGGTGTTATTGCATTTGAAGGTTTGAGTTGAATGCTGACAGAAGAAGAAGTGTCTTTAGATATTTTTTGAAAGCTGCAAGAGGCTTGGCTGTTGTGGTATCTTGGGTGAATAATGCATGCATAACTCATATCTGGGTTATGTTTAAGACTTTGGTAGTTGTGCTTCAGTAGAACAGAGCGTTCAGTGAATGACAATCTGACAGGTCTGTTTTTCTCTTGAACTGATGTGTTAACAACAGCCATAAAACCTTTCAGATAAGTTACACTGTTTGACACGAAATGGAAATTGATCTTATCTGTTTTCTAAATCTTACGTGAATGATTCATCAATGCATATGTTTTTTTTTGTTGTTGTTTGTTTTTTTGGACCTTGTAAATGTGAAATCTTTGAATATCATGGCAAATATTAGATATCTCCAATTATTACTTCAACATAAATACCAAATAAAAACCATTTTTTCCCGATTTGCTGTTATACTCTACTATATGTCACAATACAGACCAAAAAAATAAATAAAAAGTTGTGTCTACATCCACTACAATGCATCTTTAAAATATCATGGTGCATTGCATTGTTTTAGAATCTGTCTCATTTTCACATACTGTATATATATATATATATATATATATATATATATATATTTTTTTTTTTTTTTTTTTTTCTTTCTTTTGGAAGTAACTTTGAATAAAACAGTCTGCTGAATTAATAAAGTTAAATGTTAATGAGACAAGAAAAGTTATGTTCACAGTTTACATATTAATGAGGCTGTGCTGGAACATTAAACAGTGACAGCATTTGCCATATTAAAATAAAATAAAAAGTGTGTATGCAAGAGAATGTATGGTCTATTTACTGTATTACTGAGGATTAAAATGAAACAGTAGGATTTAATATTGGTCATAGCATTGGCCTTATGTTGATCGTCTATAACCAATAAATAAATAAATAGACAGAAACAAACATAGGCTACATACAGTAGCTACATAAATTGAGTTTTATAGTCATTGTCAATCGTTATTCCATGTAAAAAAAAAAACACTTCATAGTATCCATGTTTTGTTCCTCAGCTGGAAGTCATATGAGGGTGAGACAGAAACACATGAATTATATGGCACTCCTGTGACTTGGAAACTTGTGATTATAGGCAGCTGAAACAATACAGCTGATAAACCATAAAATTAATGCGTTTATAGTCTTTCAATGAATCAGCAGACACGTATAATGCCATTGACATGACAATATAATTAGATCATGGACTAGAGCCCCATGGAGAGACTCGCTGATGAAACAGAGACATCGAGTGCGTAATGAAGCTGATATGAAATATATAAAATCTTCAAATTGAGTTTTTGAAGAGCTGAAATGAGTTTCATACATCTGAAAACAAGATTTGCTCAGAATGGACATGACTTAATGATAAACAATTATGAAACTTTCTCAAAAGAGTCACTGGAAGCCATGGGAACCAAACGAGGGAGAGACGTGCTCAGACTAGCACTGAGATAAAGAAGGAGAAGGATGGAAGAACACAGTGACATATCGGATGACAAATGAGACAGGGAGAAAGATTGGGAGGGAGGGAGGGAGAGACAGAAAAAACAATTATTTTTTTATTTTGTTTTATATGTTCTAATAAATCCTTATGTGTGTATACATTCTAAGCCATAAATACCAGATGCAAATAAAGAGAACACAATCACAAAAAATCATGTTCACATTGTAAAACTATAGAAATCAGTATTAAAAAATGATGAAAACGTCTGCAGCAGACATCCTAAGGCTAGAATGAAGACACACAATGAACCTTGATATTTTCAGTCTGCACCCAGTATTTATAGAACACCATAAAAAACACATTCACAGAAAGCAGTTCCAATAATATGCATCTTTGTGTTGAAATACAATTTTGAAAAGACAAAAAAAATCGATTCGATTTGAGCTCACCAACACTTTACCTTAATGTCTCCTCGCAACAATCAGATATGTGCTATTTAATCCTAAAGAGAAAGACAAGCCCAGCCAAGGAGAACATGCAGGCGTGTGAGGCATCTGATCTTGTTCCCACGAGAGACCGTTTCGAAGAAAGCATTAAGATCAATTATTGCGCGTTATTAGCCTGCAAACTCCCGAGTTAAGTGCTTTCATTGAGTGTATCGTAAACAGATCAAAGTCCTGCAGGTGCTTCGTTCCTCATAAGCTAATGATCCATTTCTTCTTGCCCCTAAGCTGCGCTCGGTCTCGCGCGTCTGGACGCGTAAAGTTTGTTTTATCACCCATTATGAAATTTGCCAAACCTATGTATCCTATATTCCACCGCATTTTCACCTGGAACCAAAACGCGAATCGCATCTTAATGAACAGAATAACATCAACCATATAGAGGAGGATTGAATGGAATTGCGTGGTTGGTTGTTTTTAACACAGTCTAATATTACGAGATTTTCGCGCACGGAAAAACAGAAATAATGACTATCGAGTGAAGAGATTGCGCGTGCCAGACTCTTACCTGCGGCGCTTCACGCGCGAGTCTCCATCAGTCTGAATGAGTGAACGCGCGCACTGAACTGACCGCTGCTTCACTGCGCCTCTGCACGACGCGGGGGTCCACGGCTGTCCGAAAACACACGCACGACGCTGTGAAGCACGCATAGCTTATTCAAGAGATGATGAAAGATGGTCTCTAGTGATTTGATAAATATGAGGCTTTTTGCTCTCTTAAAAATAACAATTATTTACTGGTAGAAGAACCTTTCACATCCATAGAACCGTTAAATTGCCCAAAATGTTCTTTAGAATGGAAAAGGTTTGCAGTGTATTAAAAGTAATAAATGCTTCTTCGTCTTTTAGGCCTACTCAGATAATCAAAATATGTTCAACACTGTTCTACTTGGTCCAACCACTGGGTTAAATTGGGTTGAAACAACCCAGCATTTTTTAGTGTAAAATGGTTTTGTTAACGTTTCAATTAAATGAAAACATTTTTCTGAGTGACATCTTAATGTTCGGAACGTTCTTTTTTATATAATTTTTAATAATAATAGGCAAACGTAAGATGAAACGTTTTTGACGTTAAACGTTCTGGGGAAAATAACTTAAAAAAAAAAAACATACAAACATCCAAGTCCGCTAAATGGTTCATGTTAATTCGTTTAAGAAAAAAAGGCACAAGAAATATGTAGAAATAACATTTTGTATGTGTGTGTGTGCTGAGGTCTTTAGAACGTTAAGGCAAACCAGAAAACTTTGAGAAAGAGTTCTATTGGCGTTTCTGGAAGAATATTTGTTTAGAACGTTCAGAGAATCTTGAGAATATTAGCCAAAGTTCTGAGGGCGTTCCCTGTTAGTTGGGACTCACGTAGACAAACTGTCACGTGATGGTTTCTATCCTAGTTCAAAACCCTCATAAATTACAGTGAATTATATCCTCTAAATTGAAATTTCAATATCATATAATAGCTGCTGGGTAAACAAGTGAACACAGTAAATCACCCTGGCATGTTCTCAGGACAAAGACGTCAGGTCAATGCAAGTTCAGTTTGTCACATGCAGTCTAAGAGAACATTTAGCCTATACAAGCCTACAATTTTTGGAAAGTTTCTTAAAATTATCTTTTTGTAGCCAAGACTGTAAGTTCTCATCATCTGGCGCTTAAAAATAAACCTACCTGACAAAAGCTGTGGAAATATTTCCATTACCCCCAATGAACTCTCTCTTCGCAGATAGAGCAGCGCCACCTGGTGGAAGAACTTTAATGACTAAAAGTGCGTTCAAGTTTGTGGATAAAAGTCAATATTATCATATATACTGTAATGATGAAAAGGCTTTGCAACACTATTCTAATACTTAATGACAACTAGACAGATGCTCTATAGATTTTTCTGCCAATTTCATTAGACGTAGCTCTGGAGCTCAAGTTTTTTTAAATGTCAGTGAACTTTCTCTTTGACCTGTTTGTGTGAGCTGTCACTTTTTATCTGCCTGGTTCTTTTGCTCAAGCTTTTCTTTAAAAGGCCCAAGTCAGTGGGGAGGTGAAAAGGGTGAATTTTGAGCTGTTATCCATCTGTGTGTGTAATGAGCAATGTGCAATGGCATGCAGCTGAAATAAGAAGTCTGGTTTTCAGGTCACCATGGATACAGAATAAGATTCAGCAACAGATAAGAAGTTTGCATAGCCTACTTTAATGTCAAGGCATGTATAATTGTCATGTACAATACCCTTTCAGCCTTAAAAGATAAAAATCCATGTCATGAATTATTATATGCTATTACATTAACCTAATTCATATACATATCTTTTCAAGGGGATTTTTTTCTTCTTCGTGAAGTAAATTAGATACTTTTATTCACAGTTTAACTTTGTCCAAGATTTACTCTAAACTGAGAAAATATCAGTGTTTCCATGGCAATGCTGTACCACAGTGGGATTGCAGTAATGTATTTCCCCATTGGGAATTTTATTTATAGATAGTATCATCAATAATGTAATTGCAGTTATTTATTTATTTTAAGTGATTATTGACATATAGTCTAAATGAAAAAAGTTGTTTCATCTTTTTAGAAAATGAATACAGCAATATATTATGGAGTGCAGATTAAGCTCATCCATGTAATGAGAGTGAAGGTTATATGATAGGGATCTACTCATTTATTTATTTGTTTGCATGAATTTCCGAGTATTTAGATCTGTCCATTTCTAAAAGAAATGTACATTTAAATCAAAATCTTACAGAAAATCAACTTTTTTGCCCATTTTTCCCTTAGTATTTATTTATTTATTGTTTCGATTTGAATGATTTAAGCTTATTTCATGGTTAGAACACAATGCATTCCATCAGAAGGTTAATAATGTTGAAAAGAATGCGATTGCGGTTGAGAAATGTGATGTGTAAAATTCTTTAGTGGAAATGACGGTGGTGGAAATTTGCTTGTTTGTAACATTTTTCTTTTAAGAGCATTTATAATGATAATTAAACATGTTGAACGCATGCACAAATCATTCGCATTGCTGTATCCAGATACACTGAGGAGTACAGTAACACACCGGTGATGCGTCCAGCCTACCTCGAGTTCTAGAAGAACAAGAATGATTGTGGGAGCTGTTGTTAGTGGACAAATGGCTTTGTCCATGGGCGGGATGTTTCCTGG
This sequence comes from Carassius gibelio, assembly GCF_023724105.1. NCBI lineage: Eukaryota > Metazoa > Chordata > Actinopteri > Cypriniformes > Cyprinidae > Carassius > Carassius gibelio. The sequence continues at coordinate 3,980,701 of NC_068371.1, read as the reverse complement.
TCAGCATCCTCCTGGACCTCATGCACCTGCAGGTCCCGGGGGTCCAGGTCAGCCATGGCTTCTCACAGCTCCCTCAGGTAATAGAGGAACAAATAACACTTTAGCAGATGAACTGGAAGCTTCTTTCCAGGTGAGGAGCTCGAGAAAACTACTCCTGCTTACGTGTCAGAGATAGATGTTCTGTACAAGATTGAATGCTTCATGAAAGAGAATTAACTGATGATACACACTCTCAATATATATATATAAATTATTTATCATTCCATAAATACAGCCAGAAAAAAAATGTTTTAGGAATAGAATATTATGTAAATGAGGCAAATAAAATATAAAAAAAATTCCTCAGTTAAAAAAAAAAAAAAAAGATACACCTTGATATAGATAGCAGTGAACCTGAAATGTTTGGTGTAAAAATTCTACTGAAGTGGATATTTCTGGCTGTACATGAGACAAAACTCATTTTTAAGAAAGTTGCCTTTTAAGATGTGTATTTCAACTAAAATCTACACAAATAGATAAAGGGTAATTTGGATGTTTTCCTTCCACTGATCTGAAGGAAGACCTGTTGTAAAGATGAAACAGCCCGAAATCTTCAAAATGGACCCGTGCATGAAAAACAAACTAGCAATGGTTTGACTTGTATGTAAAGTCTTGCCTTCATGATTCTGCGTTTCAGGAGTGGATCAGTGTATACAGAAGCTTCTGGATGTAGCCAGACAGACTGAAAGTTTCTTCCTTCAGAAAAGACTGTAGCTGTCTGTACAGAAACCAGAACAGGTGGAAAAAGAGGTGAAAACCCGTATATTTGTTTTTAAACCCTCACCTCGTCCACAAACCTTTTAAAACATTTACAGTTGCGTTCTAACCTTTGAAACATACTGTATACTAGTTTAGTTTAAACCGTTTCTATGTTTCAGGATGCATCAGAACTGAAGAATGAACTCCAAAGGAAGGAGATGTTGATTCAGAAACATCTTACTAAGATCCATCACTGGCAGCAGGTGTTGGAGGACATCAACGTCCAGCACAAGAAGCCCACAGAACTGCCACAGAGTCCACTGGCCTCCCTGGAACAGGCCTCAACAATCCTCCCTGCTCCCTTGAAACCAAACTGAAGCATGTCCACAACACCCCCTTCTTTCTCTCTGTCGAGCAAGCTGTGCTATACGCCTTCGTACGTGATGATTTTGTAATATACATCAATGATGTGCTTCAAGAGGTGCTAAAGGACATCACTTCCACATATCTCTCACGAGGAGGTCATCTTGAAGAACTAGAGTCTTTGACAATTAGTCAGAAGCATACTTAAAACTCAGTTTGTTAGGTAGGACATGTTATGACAAATAAATCAAATTTTTAACGTTTCATATAGATATGTTCATTGAGCTACAGTGACCAGAAAAAAAAAAAAAAAAATTCCGTTTGAGAGATTTTAAAAATTTTATTAAAACATCTTTTGAAAAGTTTCAAATAAACACGTTTTGTTGAACATTAGTACATTTTTTTTTTAAGTTCCCTTTGGTCTTCCTTCATCCCCTGGCATGGCAGTCCAGCACCAGTGTTGGGCAAGTTACTTTTAAAAAGTAATTAGTTACAGTTACTAGTTACTTCTTCCAAAAAGTAACTAAATTAGTAACTCAGTTACAAATTTTTAAAGTAACTAGTTACTTAAGAAAGTAACTATTGCGTTACTTTCAAGTAAAATTACATTTTAAATGCTCAAACGTGACCCCACCTCTACCCCTCTTTAAAGGAACTTAAAATACATGTGCATGTTCAATTATTTATGATAAATCTGAATATTATAATGAAATGGACACTTAATACAATACATTATTAACAGAAACATGAAACATTGTACACACATCTAAAAAAAAAAGTTGCTGTGGGACAAAGTGAGACTAGCCTCCAATCAAATGCCATGTATGTAGATATTATGTTTATATAGTGGATAAATGCAAATAACACGATAGATTTTTGGGAACTTTTGATATTTCCTTTTATTGTTTCTTTAATTTCTTGAAGGAAAAAGTAATGTATATACTTCCATTTAGAGAAGGCTACTTTTGGATTATTTGGGCTCGTCGCCATACCTGTCTCTGGTTGACTGACTGGCTTGTGTTGTTCGTTGTGTGTCCTGTCCTGTCCGATGATGGGTCGTTCGCGAATGAGCGTTAGTGATGATGGATCGACTCGTTCGCGAATGAGCTTTTGATGAGTCGTTCGCGATTCGCGAATGAGCCGACTCTAAGAGCCGGCTTTTTTAGTTGAACTTCGGGAGCTGGCTCGCATATCTGAAGAGCCAACTCTATTTTTTTCAAATTAAGCCTATAGAAATTAAATAATTATGTAATAAAAATTGAAATATTATAGTCAAAGTCATTTAAAGAGCCGTTTGTGAGCCAAAGAGCCGGCTCTTTTCAGTGAGCTGAGTCAAAAGAGCCGAATTCCCATCACTACTATGCGTGCTTTCGAAAACCCGCCCAACTCTACCTCTGATTGGCTTACAATGAAATTTTACTCTACCTCAGCCAATCGTCAGCATTTATGCGCTTGTCTCGTGCTCTGCCCACTAACCAAGGAAGAACAGTAAAAAAAGTATTTGCCTCTCGCTCAGAGATCTAGTTGGTCTGATGGAAAAAAAAAAACAGCTTCATCATCAGTTATAGTAACGCGCCGCATTTTTTGGCAGTAACGGTAACGGCGTTATTAAGATGAGAAGAGTAATCAATTAGATTACTCGTTACTGGAAAAAGTAATGCCGTTAGTAACGCCGTTATTTATAACGCCGTTATTCCCATCACTGTCCAGCACTATACATTACTTTTTCTTTCTGCTCAGTGCTTTTATCTTCTTCCTTCCTTTATAACATGCTGTATCAAGTTTTCAACTATTTTTCAACGACCCACAAACCTTGCGTTTGTAATTAATTGTATTTCCCTTTTAGTAAAGTTAAAGTCAAATCAACAAATAAAAATCTAAGGCCTCTGATATAATTTGGCAACAATAAAAACCCAACAGCAATTAATTGATCAATAAATGGGTGAAACTTCTAAAGAACAAGCCAAAATGACAAAAATATCATGACTAATCAAAATCAAAAGAAAGGAAAGAGATTATATATACAAGAAAACAAAGCCTACTCTTAAAACCATGAACATTTTTGCATGTGACATTCTCAACATTTATTTGTTTTGTAATATATTTACATGACATTTTTTGTAATGCAATATCATTGCAAATGTCAAAAAAAAAAACATTGTAACATGAAAAGTAAATATTTAAAGTTACTGCACTGCAGCATTTAAATGTAATATACAGTAAAATAAAAAATACTGTATTACAGTACACGTGGATCACCATTAGGAATAATTGGAAATACAAAAACTTAATAAAAAAAATAATTTGAAGGTAAAATGTGCAAAACTCATGAAAATGTCATGCAAATTTTTTTATTTTTTTTTGTTCTAAATGGTTTTAAAATGGGCTTCATTGTCGTGCAAACATACAGTGAAATGAGGTCCATTATAGTGTAAACATGACTTTTAAAAAGTATGTTACTACAAATACAACACAAATATATTGAATTGTGTTCCCAATAACATTAACATAACATCTGTTCTAATATTGCTAGAACATTTCAAGTATCTTATCTATTTTAGGACCATATCCCTCCCTGATATAAACAATATTGTTCCACTTCAGTATGTTCAGCTGCATGATAAATCTCTCATTTACAGTATTCAAAATATATAAAACAGCAGAAGTGATTTTAAAGAAGAACTTATAAAGTGTTAACTTCTTCTTCACATTTCCTGCTGTTGTCTAAAAGTAGGTTTAAATCTTTGAAAATGCAGTCAGTAATGCTCCAGACAGAACGAGACAGAAAGCAATGATGAGAACAATGTAATTTCGCCAGCCCTGAAGGAGAAAGAGGAGGAGATGAAGGGCTCAGTATAAAAATGTAAAAGCAATAGACAGTGGGAACACAAGTATTTACCTTCACTTCTTTGAACACTACAACACCCCAAAGAGCTGCAATCAATCCAGGAACCTGGAATGAACCAAATGCACATTATTGGAAAAAAAAAAATGTGAAAAGTACATAAAGATGTGCGTTCTTGTGAGCTCGGTCACTCACTGTGGTTATAATAGGGAAGCTGACTACAGCACTGAGGTAATTGTTGGCAAGGAACCAGCAGCACGTGGCTATACCCCACATGATACCAGAAAGGAATCCTACAAGGAAACAACAGAGGTATGTGGAAGAAAGATAAACAATGCTAAAGGAAATGCTAATTACCGGAGTAGTTCAGCCAAAGATATAAATACAAAATTGCTAATGAAAAGTACTCTCTCGTAGGCCATTGAAGATGTAGAGGAGTTTATTTCTTCATCAGAACAGATTTGTAGCATTGCATCATTTGTTCACCAATGGATGCTCTGCAGTGAATGGGTGCCGTCAGAATGAGAGTCCAAACATCTGCTAAAAACATCACAGTAATCCACTGGAGTGGTGTGGATTATTGTGATGTTTTTTTATCAGTTGTTTGGACTCTCATTCTGACGGCACCCATTCACTGTAGAGCATTCATTTATTAGACACTGAATGCAATGCTACATTTCTCCAAATCTGATGAAGAAACTAACTCATCTACATCTTGTATGGCCCAGGGGTCAGTATATTTCCAAGCAAAATGTAATTTTTGGGTGAACTGTTCCTTTAAATTGAAGTGATGGTGTTACCTGGCAGCACTGCTTTAGGAAAAACTTGAGGTTTGTTTTTTTTGATGGCACAGTACAGGACGAAATACACAGTACTGGTGAGGAAAATCCCACTGTATTGTGCAAAGACGTAATCCAGATCTACGTACAAAACAGAAAATACATCACAGTTCATATTTAAGAATCCAACCAATGTTTATAAGGAGGTCATCTTGATTTACCAAACTGGCTAGCCCCATTGTACTGGCTGTCTGGATCTGATGCATGGTTTTTAATGTACAGAACTGGAACAAATGATGCTCCATACAGCAGTCCAGCGACAACAGCCAGAAACGATCCACTGCAACACATAACATCTTAATATAAACGGATTCATAAAGGCATTTTTTCTGTTAGATGCAGTATAGAGATACTTATAAATTTTAATAATGAATTTATTGTTGTTGATACTATATGCTAGTAGTACAAAAACATTTACTCATGTTGTCATGTAAGTGAGATGTGTACATACACAAGACGTTTGGTGCGTGGTGTTAATGCATCCACCCAGGAATCATCTGTTGCTACGACAGAGTCAGAGTTCACAGTCTTCGGATAAAATTAATAAAACATTGTTAACTAGAATATCCAAACATGAAATATTTAAGAATGTACAGAGCTTCTAAAGGAACATGGTAATGGAGAAAAAATACGAGATGAGACGGAAAATTATATTTAAATGGTTTTCAGTTCCTCTGAGTAACATTTCGTTAAATCTCAAAATTTTGCGTTCTGATGAACAGTTTTAAGGGGCAAATGCAAAGTTTCTCAGGGGAATGCAAAAAATAATTTAGACCTCAGTAGAAAAAAAAAAAGAAGTGAAAAATAAATTTTCAAATTTTTTTTTAACCCCATCACCATGTCCCTCTGAAAAAAAAGTATATTTTATCACATTTTTTAAAAACTATGTCAACATACATGGTCTATTAGTAATGGTGTTTCTTCAGATGTTGCAGATCTTTGTACATCAGTCTTCACAAAGAAAAAAATTATGGCACTGTAAACATACAAAAATGAGGGAAATAAAAAGGGTGGAAAAAAAGACATTATTTCAAATAATGAGACTTACAAGTGACATCACATTCTGAAAATAAAAGAATTAAAAAATTAATGCATGCACATTTACCTAAGTAAACAAAGACCTGCTCCACAGTAGTTCAGAACTGGTTTGGATACAGTCTCCGCACCAATACCAAACCAACCAAACCTAAAATCAGCAGCAAGAATCAGTGTGTGTGTGTTTATGCTGCCAATAACTGAATTCTGAAATGAAATTTTGCTTACCGAGAGCTGGCCCAACCTAAAAGCAGATTAAATGAAGCCCATATGAGAAGACCAAGACCAAGCCCAATAGTCTTTACGATAGGAACTACAGTTATATTACCTAGATGAAAACACACAAACACGGGACAGAATTTCAGTCAGTATAAATGAGAAAGTCTTTCAAGAATAGAACTATTTTAGTGTTTACTATTTTTGTCAAGCAGTAATCAAATTATATTAACATATTAAATAGTTAGATGTTACCAGTAGCCCAGATTGCTCCTCCCAGCATAACAAGAGGCCAAAACTTTGGACTATGAAGAATGATGTTCACCACTAGGGAGACCGTCCATATAGCAGCACACAGAATCCATTGGAAAAACATGCCTGCACATATACATAGTAGTGTGAACTGAAAATGAATTAAATATTATTAGCAAACTTCCTCTCTTTAGTGTGCTTTCAAAGCAAGATAAGTTTCACGTCAGGGCTGCTGATCACCCTGTTGGGGTTTATTCTACAAGAAAAACCTACTGGATGTATATATATGTGTGTGTGTGTGTGTGTTTGTGTGTGTATATTATATTATATTATACACACATACAGTAGCTGGTCATATAATTAGAATATCATATCAAAAGTTAATTTTAGTAATTCCCTTCAAAAAGTGAAACTTATATTATAATATTATTATATTCATTCATTACACACAGACTGATATATTTCAATTGTTTATTTATTTTCATTTTTATTTCCCAAATTCAATATCTCAGAAAATTAGAATATTGTGAAAAGGTTCAATATTGAAGACACCTGGTGCCACACTCTAATCAGCTAATCAACTCAAAACACCTGAAAAGGCCTTTAAATAGTCTCTCAGTCTAGTTCTGTAGGCTACACAATCATGGGGAAGACTGCTGACTTGACAGTTGTCCAAAAGACGACCATTGACACCTTGCACAAGGAGGGCAAGACACAAAAGGTCATTGCAAAAGAGGCTGACTGTTCACAGAGCTCTGTGTCAAAGCACATTAATAGAGAGGCGAAGGGAAGGAAAAGATTTGGTAGAAAAAAAAAAGTGTCCAAGCAATAGGGATAACCACACCCTGGAGAGGATTGTGAAACAAAACCCATTCAAAAATGTGGGGGAGATTCACAAAGAGTGGACTGCAGCTGGAGTCAGTGCTTCAATAACCACTACACACAGACGTATGCAAGTCATGGGTTTCAGCTGTGGCATTCCTATGAACAAGCCACTCTTGAACAACAGACAGTGCCAGAAGCTTCTCGCTTCAAAAAGGACTGGACTGCTGCTGAGTGGTCCAAATTTATGTTCTCTGATAAAAAAATAAATGTAGCATTTCTTTTGGAAATCAGGGTCCCAGAGTGTAAAGTTTCCACAGTCAGTGATGGTTTGCGGTGACATGTCATCTGTTGGTGTTGGTCCACTGCGTTTTCTGAGGTCCAAGGTCAACGCAGCCGTATACCAGGAAGTTTTAGAGCACTTCATGCTTCCTGATGCTGACCAACTTTATGGAGATGCAGATTTCATTTTCCAACAGGACTTGTCACCTGCACACAGTGCCAAAGCTACCAGTACCTGGTGTAAGGACGATGGTATCCCTGTTCTTAATTGGCCAGCAAACTCGCCTGACCTTAACCCCATAGAATATCTATGGGGTACTGTGAAGAGGAAGATGCGATATGCCAGACCCAAGAATGAAGAAGATTTGAGATACTGAATTAGGGATTTATCTTGGTTGTTAGTTATAATCATCAAAATTAAAAGAAATAAACATTTGAAATATATCAGTCTGTGTGTAATGAATGGATATAATATACAAGTTTCACTTTTTGAATGGAATTAGTTAAATAAATGAACTTTTTGATGATATTCTAATTATAGGACCAGCACCTGTGCAGTCCTACAGATCTGATACAGAAGGCGAGTAAATCGAGACTGACTTAACTATTTCTGTTGATATTTAGTACCACAAACATTTACAGTGTCCAGAATCACTGAGTGAGCTACCACACATTTATAGAGAGTCCAAAACTAAAAAGAAGTTGACTAACCATCTCCAGTATCTATCTTCTTCACTGGCACGAAGTTGCTCCCGTAGAAGACTACTGCCACGGCGCAGGATATGAACCCATAAGTCAGATCAGACGAGTTTGTGCTGTTGTTCTCTTGCTGAAGATCCACGGACGCGCTCGGACCGTCTGGGAGCCATTCTACTGGGCCATAGTTACATTACATTGTGTTTTACTCACCAAAGAATCACTTATGCAATGCAGGCAATCCGTTTTTTATTCGTTACCTGTGTCAAGGTGTTGCGCGGCGCCGATGGACAACGCGCAGAGGAGCGCAATGATGAGCGCGTCCACGCGAGGATTCATCTTAAAGAGACACTCGCAACAGCATTCAAACTATAAAAAAATTTATATCGATAAAAGCTACTTTTAGGCGGAGATCGCTGAAATAAACTATTAGGAAGGAGAGCGACTCATGAATAAGGGTGAGTTTTACTTCCGTGTCAGCTGATAGGCAGGATCACATGATTGTTAAAAGACATATCTCCTGCATATCTCGGGCACGCGACGCATGTGATGAATCACGTGTGTTTGAATCTGACGATAAAGGGGCGGAGCCAGACATTGTAAACATTGTAAACAACAAATGCTAGACTGTTGAATTTTTTTATGTTTTTGGAGACGTTAAGAGGGATGAAAAGCCCCAAAGCAAGATTTTTGCGTACTTTATTAGAGGACTTTGGTTTCATAATGTGAAAACATCCTACTCCCACACTTCTTTTTAGTTCTCATATGTATTTATTTCTTATTTTTTCTTCAGTGTTTTTATTTTATTTTACATTTTATTTTGTTATATGTTATAACGAAATTCAGAATTTTGTAAATGCATTTGTAAATCTCTCAGTCATGAAAGTTACTTTCTGTGTTAATGTTCAAAGCATTGAATAATGATGATGATGATGATGATGATGATGATGATGATGATAAATGCTAGGCTGTCTTCCGTTTGGTTTTTCACAGTGTCAGGTTTAAAGTCCTACCGGTCTGCTGACATTTATTATGCCATCTGTTTGGAACATAATAATGCACATGACAACTGTACAATAAGGGAATAGTTAAAAGGGAAGTTAAAAGACAGAATTCTTCATTGGATCACTTCGCTGGCACGTGAAATCTACAGACCACTTTAAATATTGATTGCTATCAGGATTTTAATAGACTTAAAACCAGTATAACAAAAATGTTTAAGCTTTGCTTGCCTCTCACCAACCTTATCTGTGCATATTACCACCAGAGGGCATCACTGCTCTCAACAAACGTTTTCCACTGCTGCAAACTCCCACATACTTCAACATCAACAGCATCATAATCCTAGATTAATTCTCTTTTATTTTTAGAGCCTGTCTCCAACCTCTTTAACAACTAAAAGTGCTTGTAAAACCGCACTGATGCTCACATTTGGAATTGGGGAACACAAAAATTGTGCAGATTAGGGCCACTTTTAGAAAATGCATGGTAATCAGGCAGGGCTAGTGAAATGAAATGACCTGTTAATAGAAATCCATACTTTCCATGATTTTGGTACCTGCTTTATTTCAGGCTTTGTTGAGTTCAAAAGAGGATTGGACCCAGCACTAAACCCAGAGGCACCCTCATTAAATACAGTATACGAAATAAAGAATAAAAACTATGAAAGTACAAAGAAAGCATGTTAAACTGTGCAACCAGCACAACCATGATTACAAACTGAGACCTGTATGTGCTCGGTTAATTGATTTGACGCTGAGCGTTAATTGGCTGCAACGGATTCAACTATGTTTGGCTACTAGAGAATACTGATTTCTTATTGGCTGATAAAGCTAATAAGGAACTAGACACAGCAAGAGGAAACTCAACTGCTGAGCTGCAGATGCTAGGTCAGTCTGTTTGCCTGGGAGCCTTGCCTAAAAAGAGATTAAAAGAGATTGTGTGTTTATGTGTGTGTCCCAGAACAACTGAACATCAGGCAGTTGGCACTGGTCTTCACTAAGAAATCAATAAGAAAGCACACACACATTTTGGCAATTTTTCTCTCCCCAATAGATTACCAGGCAATCAGAAACACTTGGTTAAAGCAGTGGCTTGTTTAGCATGTGGAAGCATAACACTAATGTGTCCCCAGTACATACTGAACAGGGCCACATCTGTTCCTGTGTTACAGAGTTGATCAAAGCAATTAGCCCTAAACAAACCAACAAACAATTTTTATAGTCTCAGAGTTCAGTCAGTGCACAGCTCACTATTGGTAAAAGGCAGTGAAAGAAAGACAGCTATTTGTATATTCACTATACTTTGAGATAATGATCTGAACAGGGTCTAAATAATGTTTTTGCCACATCTGATTTGAGAATACCAATAATTTTGTACTGACCATGAAAAGGTATTTTAAATTATTTACATTTTATTTAGTATTTTACATTTTTATTCAAAATACATTTAGTCCAAATGGAATTATTTAGCTTCTTTATATATCAGTCCAGGTCTTTCTGTTGAGCTGCACCCGTCAAAATAAAAAAACATGACGACAGTTTTTGTTGCTCACAGTTACGTTTTGGTAGCTTAATGTAATATGGCAAATCCATATGGTCTGTAAAAAAAAAAAAAAAACTAAATAGGCATGATAGACAAACTGTTTCAACATTATCATTTGCTGTGTGTTAATTTTTAGACACAAGATGTGTCTAAATGGCACATTTCTCCTTCCCATGAAACAGAATAAAACGAAAAATAACAGTGGATTCTGAGTCTCTGTTTATTCCAAAAGATTCCAAAAAATAAAGCAATCAGTCCACATTCCATTAAGAAAAACATCCTCCATTTCATCCTATGGCAGACATATAACTGAAATGAAGATAGTGATGACAGGTCCCTTTGTGTGTCAGTACGTGAGAGACAGCTTGGTATGATGGTCATAGGTTCCCAAACGTGCTCCCAAATGCACAATATAAGCAATCCTCTTGTGTGCAAGCTGGTGTATCAACTAAGATTTTTAGTTATACACTCAAACGGTTTCTATTTACATGTCCAGTACATATACATACAAAACTAATGAGCAGGATTTCAGTTACACGTCATGTCATAGAAAACGGTGATCAGCTTACACTTTATCAATATAACTATCTGTAATAATCATCTCTATCTCTTAGTCTTCAGATCAAAACTGGACTACATAAATTAAAGTCCTAGTTAACTAGTATTAGCGATAAAATCATCGCTTTTATAAAACAAACGTAAAGAAAGGTTGTCATGCTTTTCACAGTTAAAACTGCATATCGTAGTGCATCTTAATAAAAGTACAATGCATTTGATATGAAAAAACAAAACAAAACAAAAAAGCCAAATATGACATAAATAACAAACTTCTGATTATAGGGTACTAATTTTCAATCTCAACACTTTCCCAAACAGAGACAATTTTAATAAATGCATCTGAAATGCCTTGACATAATTTGGCACATATCAATATTTGGCATTTTGGGGTATTTTATATATATATATATATATATATATATATATATATATATATATATATATATATATCCATCTTAATCAATATAACACTTTCAATATACCATTTAAATTGTGTAATGCAGAAGGTAAAATATTCTTAAATATTTTCTTTTTTTAATTAAAAGACTTATAAAACTACAGCTTGCATCGCCCATAAGCAAGAAAAAAACAGATCCGAACACAGTGATCCAAAATCCCAAAAATGAACATCACAACAAATCAAACCAGTGAGGAGGAGAAACAGACCTACTCAAATCATTTAGATTCAGTTTTCTTTAAGTCAAGCATTTGCATGGTAACATTAACATCAAATGAACAAAAGTGTAATTATATACATCATTTATTATACATATCTCATATAATAAGAAATTATTCTAGACAAACTTTTTTTAATATATATATGTCATAGTTTGCGTAAACAAAATCACATTTGATGCAGATGTTTCGTGTGCTTGAGTTCTTGAGAATCAGAGATTCCAAAAACAGGTTGCTATGGAAACAGGTGTGGAGATTTTCCCATTGGAATTATTTTCAATGTGGCACATTGTTCCTCATCACTTTACGTTGTGTAAAACATCCACGAAAACCGAAGTGGGGCGAGTGTGTGAATACATGAGCAAAATGAGGTCATTTTATATGTGCGTATTCAAGTGTGACAAAACGAGAACTTGGAAAGGCAGTGATGTAAAATGCACACAACAAGGAACATTATAAGACTGTGGCTGCACAAGGTTTGTGAAGTTATCTGCATATGTACACACAGCATTGTGCCTGTATACTTTGTGTTTGTCAGCATTTTTTTTTTTTTTTTTTTTTGCAGATGGTGGTTGTATACATCAACGCTGGTCAAAATATGATTGCACTGAACAGTAAACATATGTGATAACATGTCTATGCATGTATGGATCTGACATCCTGTGTGTAGGTGGAATAATTAACTATTATTATGTCTGTATATATAGTGTCAGTGTGTGTAAGAATATGTACACATGTTTGGATATGTATTAAAGTAGGTACAGCATGCTTGCACCAGTGTGTGTGTGTGTGTGTGTGTGTGTGTGTAAGGCACTCAGGACAGCTCGCTCACACTCACAGGCATTGCTATGCCAGGTCTCAGGTACGGCACAGCATGGACGGCTTTAGAGAAGTCTGGAGTCAGCACTCGCCCGTTCTCTCCTGTACTGCCCGTTATAGACAACCTGGCCTTACTGCGCATAGCATCTGTGAACGTCATCTGTTACCAAACACACACCCACACAAACAAGATGTAGAAAAACACAGCGATTCACACCCAGATTCACACACATGGAGACAGAAAGAGAGAAAAACAAAAACATTTGTTAATGTTTTACAGTGCTTATAGAAATACAAATTATATTATATATACAGATTTAACATCTATACATAACTGTAGATGTTTATGGAGAGCAGATGGGGTGGAGAATGATTGACAGCTAATGGGTCTCGCTCTAAGAAGACGGAGCTTTGTATCAAAAGCAAGTGGTGCAGCCAATCCACAAACAACCACAAGCGCCAATGATGATAAACAAGCGGAAAACTATCTCAAATTAATTTCTCTATGATACATCAATCTTTTATTTCCAGCCATACATTGTACCCTCCCTCTGTTCATTCTTTACCAATCTTTTCAATCCTGATCACATAAGATGTGTGTGTAGGCACAGTTTAACAAAAATATACAGTTAAACAACCGTATGTGTGATTTTGTATTTTTAAAGAGGACCTATCATGAAAATTCTAATTTGCTTTCATCTCTTGATATATGAAACAATGTGAAGTTTGAGAACTGAAAACGTCTTTGTAAATCTGTCACAGTATCATTTAGACTTTGCAAAAAATGCTATTATGTAGGATGGAGCATTTTTCTCTTAAAATAACAAATGAGTCACAGTAAGACCAGAAACATCTAATTAAACAGGGTCCATTTAGATTTTATGTTGGAGAAAAGGCCCTGTTTAATTCAGAAAAGAGTTGAGAAAAAAATTATGGTAAACGAAATTACGTGCTAAAATTAAAGGGCAAGTTCACCCAATTATTATATCACCCACATTTTGACACGAGCCCTTAAATGCATGTCAGCGTGATGCCTGGAGAATCATGCAGTGGCGATGAAGCATTTGCCACACGATAAAAAAATGACCAAAAAAAAAAAAAAACAATGAACAAACGACAAAAATAAAGCCTCTGCCGTTCCTACCCCACTAGATCTTAACACTCTCCAGCCCATAAACGTTGTACCCTTCCTTATAAGTAGCAAAATTCTGAGAATTCTGCGAGGAAGAGGAGGGATTTAGGGTCTGAGTCTTGGCAACCTTCATGCGTTTGGCCTCCGCGCGAGACTTGTAGCAGAACTCCACCAGAGCGACCAGCATGGCCAACCCGAGGCCACCCACCAGGATGTAGAAGACCCCCGCAACATTACTCAGGCTGAGGGCGCTAGTCTTCTCCTGCAAGGGGTTAAAGGTCAAAAATCAAAGATGAGAGAGAGAAAGGATGACAGTATGCCATTACTACTAACTATCACTGTATATTTGACAGACTACGACTTTAAAGGTAATTGCACTACATAAAAAAGTACAGTATTAAGTGTGTTAATGTGAGTGTCTAGTAACAGTAAAATACATAGACAGCTACAAAAGTACAACAGAACAATACGGTGCAGTGTGTGCACATAAAGAAGGAAAATAGACGCCACCTACAGAATTGCAATTAAAGACAGCTAAGGTAAAAGGCAAATATACAAACAACATTTACAGCATTGATGAGGGAGAAGGAGAGACCGCATGGGAAAGAGAAAGAGAGATAGGAGGGAGAAAGAGAGAGTGTAAGAAAGATAAAAAATAAAAAGGAACAGGACAAGTTTTCAATTAAAGCACATAGAAATACAAAGGAGCACAAGGAAATTCTGAACCTACACAGGAAGGAGTACGCGTGTTTGTGCGTGAGAGAAATGTGGATCAAGTTGACATTTATATGTGTATAAACTGTGTCTTGGCTATGTGTCTCTCACATGCATTACTGTGCGTTTATATATTACATCCCTGTTTGTATAGGCATCGTTGATTATATACACAGTACAGATCAGGTTCTGATTCATGCGGTGTTTAATCTGTGTAGGGACTTGTTTGGACACACACACATCGCTATAAACTATATTACTTTTTTGCACAAGCTTCCTTTTGTATCGCTCTCATACTATTTTCTACTTGAACACACAAAGACACACACACACACACACACACACAGAGTCTGCTGATGCTTGGGATTGCCCAAACTGAGACAGTGTATTCACAAGTTTTCATGTGTACACACATACACATTTTGGCCCTACCAGACACACACACACACACACACACACACACACACTCACGCTCCCTGCAGTGACTGACCTTACTTCCAGAGTCCTTGGCTCCACATTCTCCCTTATCGTACCACCATTTGTTTTTCAGCTTGTCTAAGATGCCTTGCTCACTGAGTTTCAATACCGCAAGGTTTACTGGCGTTCTTTGCGTATGGGAAATAACATAAATAACATTACCAATGTTATTTTATGTTATTGTCAGTAACATTTGCACTCGCTAACAGCGCTGGCAATGATTCAGCCCTGAGCGTGGTGGCGATCGGAAGTCTGCGCTCCATTTGGCAGTCGGCAAACACGGCTTTGCCGTGCCAGATGTGCACAGACTCATCGCCGCGAGCAGGAAGCAGAAACAGAGCCCGCCAATGAGCCGTGTACCTCTGGGAATGTCTTTTTTAGGTAGTCTAGATTTCCTTTTGGAGAAGATATGTCTTTCTGAAAAATCTAGCTGACCAACCGATGGCGTAATCAAATTTGTAGGTGCCTCAGCTTGTTTCCCGAGGGCCACTGGTAGTGCTTCCTGCTCATTTGCATTTAGTTCATTTCATTTTTTACCCATAAGTCCCCAGCACGGGTCTGACCTTTGACTCCCCGCCTCCGCTGCCGCACTCTCCTTTGTCGTACCACCATTTGTTTTTCAATTTATCCAGAAGCCCCTGCTCGTTCAGTTTTAGCACTGCAAGGTTTACCGCATTTCTTAAACAAACGATAAAACATACTTGTCAGAAAGCATGGGGGGCGGGGCTGCAATGGGCCACGCCCCCACAAGTTGCATAGAATGAATGGAACATTGGGTTAGACAATCCATCAATCAATCAATCAAATCAACCAACCAATCAAAATGACGTTAAACAACCCATTAAAATATAAGGTGGTCGAGCTTTAAGAGTTCTTTTTAAACTCAAACTCTTTAGGCAGGAGGCTAGAACAGAGGAGGATCAGCAATAGTATCAGTTATTACATAATCGCACATACATATCCTCAAATCAGTTAGCAGAAAACACTCTAAGAGGCAAACAAATTTGGTTAGACGTATCAAGAGTGACAGCATGCATACTTCAAACAGTGCATCATCAAATGCATTCATAATCAAGTTATTGTGTTTTCAGTCTATGAATCATTCAAAATCCAAGTGCCCAATCACATGCATTGATTGTTACTCATTATCAATAAATAGCTTTTGTCATAACACAGTCTGGTTGCAAGAGGCCATTGCTTCAGTCATTAAAAACAGACATGCATTCAATAAAGCAGATACTAGTGGCAAACATGAGCAAAAATGGGTCATACTAACCACCAAAAAAGGATTTTAGAATTTTGGTTGTACGTGTATAGCTTCAGTTTTACATTACTACACTATGCTTTGCTTAAAGAGGAAGCTATTTGTGAGCAGAAGTAATTTAATGTTTGCTGATGTTTGCTTCATTGAACACATGGCAGTTGATTATCAGCAAAACAGGAGAAAAAAAGGATTCAGAAACTTCAAGAGTAAACATGTTAATTCTTGCAATTATGGTTAGGGCTGTCAAAATTGGAACGATAATAAGCAATTAATTAAATTGTCTAGTGCCTTTAACAACAGTTTTCACCTATCGGCATACCTGAACCAACAAAATTATTGACAGGGAGAGAGCTTTTCAAATTAATCTTCATTCTCTTTAGAGAGTCACCGATAATCGGTTTTACCGATATTTCTCAAATTTAATATTAAGTCCATAAAGTATGTGAAAACGGTTATATTGCTTAATTATTGCAGATGCACATACAGCAACGCATTATCAAACTCAATACTACAACTACTTAAAAGAAACTGAATGCATTAACGTGATTATGAAATTATCCGCAATCAAATATTTTCATCTGACAGCCCTAATAGTTTTTATATAATCTTAATTCGTTGTGCATTTTATGGCGCTCTCTTACTTCCTATTAAAAACTTAAAACTGAACTTGTTTTTTAGCTTGTGTTAAGATAATTACCTATTTGTCCGAGACTACATTTTACAAAATTTTCTACGCCATCATTGGCAGAGATGTCAGCTGGGCTTTTTAAAGCCCTCACTATCGCTGCAGTTATCTGTTATCGCTGTTTTTGCCTATGGTACTGTCCCTCGCTATACTCAGCACTGCTATTACCTAGTTTACCTCATTAAAAAAAGGGGACCCCCGGCCTACATCAGGGTAGGTGGGATACTATAACAACATGGGCCATATTGTTATACTACTCCACCCACCTTAAAGCAGATCCCTTGGGTGTAGCGATGCCGTAGCCTTTAGAGTCAAGGTTCCCTCCGACCTTCATGGTGTCACAGGGCTTGCGTTGCTCGATGTATTCGTTCATAGTGGACTCCAGAAGGTAAGCATATTTGCCTTTGGATTTTCGGACACGCAAAACGCCTTCCACCGTGTTTTTAACAAACACAGATGGCTCTGCACTCTTCATGTACTGCCACATCTTGTCAAAGAGAGCAATCTTAGATCTCTGTTTAAAGTGAAGACACAAAGATAGAGAGAAAAATGGAGACATTTAGATTCGAGGTAGTGAGGATATGATTGTCAGTAATATTAAAGTTTTCATTCTAGATATGCACATCAAGAATAGATCTATGACATGTCATTTTATCTTGTAATTTAATAAAATAAATTAAAAATGCAATTTAATTCAGCACCTCAGTGATGAATAAGTGTTTAAAATCTAAATTAAATTAAATTAATTTTGATTTTATGGGGATACAGTCCAAAAACATAATGAAAAATGGCTTCATTAAAAATATTTAATTCTTGAAAACTTGATTAAAGGAATAGTTTACCCAAAAAGGATAATGTGCTTTCAATTTAATCATCCTCATTCTTGTTTGTTCATCAGAACAGATTTGGAGAAATGTAGCTCACCAAAGGTTCCTCTGAAGTAAATGGGTTCCGTCAGAATGAGAGTCTATTTATGGACTTGTATTTTGGCCATAAGCAGAAGTTCAAAGTTAAAATGCCTTTATGATGGATTTGTTTCTTAGAAACATGCATCTTTTCACTGAACAAGATGTTAACTGATGGATTGGAGTGGTGTGGATTACTTGTGGATCATTAAGACTCTCATTCTGACGGCACCCATTCACTGTAGAGCATCCATTGGTGAGCAAAAGATGCAATGCTACATTTCTCCAAATCTGTTCTGATGAAGAAACAAACTCATCTACATCTACAGTACATTTTAGAAAATTTTCATTTGGGGTAAACTATTCCCTTATGTGAACTGGCATAATATTTATTATGTTTCAATTGAAAAACACAGTGGGACAGTTTTTCTAAAATATTATAAATATATAAAAAAAAGAATGTCAAATTCAACAAAATGCAGAAAAATTCGGGACCGAGGACCCTCCTGACCATTTATCGAGATCAATAAGTCTTAAAATATCAGAAAATGTTATATTTTCATAATGCAACAAGATTTTCATGATGCGACAAAATTTTGTAATTCGTCATTGTTTCTTTTGAAACATCTAAAAGCTTTTTTTGAAAATAATGACGTGTACACTCATATGCATGCCATTTATTTATTATTTTAATGATTTGTTTTTATTGATGAACCACACTGTTCCACTCACCCTAAAGAACTCTTTGGTGGAGCCTGCATCCAATGTCCCATATGCAATCTCAGTCTGCTTGGCCAGGTCTTCAGCACTCTCGATAGGTGACACCATCCTCTCCACAGTGAGAAAGGCAGCCAAGTTAGCCGTGTAGGAGGAGATGATGATGAGGGTGAAAAACCACCACACACCACCAACTATACGGCCAGACAACGACCTACACACAGCAAACACAGTCAGCCACACACTAACACCAACATGATCCACCCACAGAACCAGACTGTTCTTACAGTAATATTCAAGAGAAAGAAAGAAAGAAAGAAAGTTAGATAGATAGAAAGAAAATAAACCCTTTCACTTTGTAAAAAATGGGGAATATGCAGCCGAAACACGGTACCTCTCCAAGAGGGCTAGAAATGGTGACCTTGTGCATCTTATTGTTCCCAACCGGGTGAATGCATGTTCACAGAAGAAATGTTCAACCAAAGTTTAAACCACAACTTTGATAAAACATTTCTCATCCTGTGTTGGCTCTTTCTTCTTACCCTTGGAACATTGAAGTTGGGAATTGTATATTACACCATTTTCAATGGAAATGGATACGAAGCCAGAGCTGCAGGAGCATGAACATACAGAAACCACGGCAATGGTGGGAAAACTGTTGATGCACTAAGCCGAAAGCACACCCCACACGCTAGCCGGCTAGCATTAGCACCCACTGCACGCACCAACCTTGGTGAAATATCGCATCCCTGCTGCATAAAAGCGCCCAGAGAAAACCACAGACTATTAAAGATTCCAAATTCGTTCGTAGATTCGCTAGGGCCCAGCTGCCCATCCTCAAACTCCTCAGTGTGCCACTCGTAAGGGCTGAAGCGGCTAACAAGGAAGAGCACGACGCTAACTCCGATGTAGGCGAATACAATGCACATCCAGATCTCGTAGGCCAACGGGTCCAGGAAAGAGAAGACACCCGGCTTGGATTTCTGTGGTTTCTTGATCATAATGGATATGCCCAGACTCATGAAAGGTTTCGAGAAGTCTATCACCTCCTCTCTAACCAGAGTGATGGTAAGAGGAGCTACAGCTATGTCTGCTTTCTGTCAACAGTAAAAAGAAGAGGAATTAGGCGAATTACACATATAGGCCTCTAGGAAATGTGTGATGAAATGCAATAAACTCCTAATTTTCTGCCGTTTATTAATAGTTAGTAAGGTGACTGTTAAGTTTGGGTATGGGGTTGGGATTTAGAATGTGGTCATGCAGAACAATAACTTAATATGTGCTTTATAAGTCCTAATAAACTGTCAATATGCTAGTAATATCCATGCTAATAAACAACTAGTCAATAGTGAGAATTGGTCCTTAAATTAAAGTGTTACTGTGCACTCTGAGTCTATGTTTTACTACTCACCCCGTAAACCAGTTCTCCAACCATTCCATTCCAGATTTTGGTCTCAGCATCTCGTGCGCCGTATTTTCCGTCTGCCACAATCCTCAGCTGATACTTAAACCCACAATGCTTTGCAATCTCGGCGGCCAGGTCCACACAGTATCCCTCATATCGTTCATTATCGGTGAATAACTCTGCATTCTTTTTCAGCATTACATACGGTGCCTCCTACAACAAACATGCAGGGAGAAAAAGACGTTGACATCATCTTCGAACAAAGTTGATTTCAATTGCACTTGAAATATCATGGAATATGTCTTACCAGGATTGTTGTCACAACAACTGTTTTATTCTCCATTCCCATGGTATCGTTGGGGAAAAGGTCAGATTTTGTCACGGCCATTTTGTCCATCTCATTCCAGTAACCAATCTGATAGAAAGTACACACACAAAAGACTAATAATATAAAATATTTACTTTAAAAAAGTACTCAAAGTTGGGGTTAGGAATCAATAACCTTACCGAGAACCATTCTTTTTAGTTAAGTTAAGGGTACTCACATACGAATAAGAGCGGAAGCTACAGAGTATGGTTTCTAAAGTAAAAAAATTTTTTTTTTCATACACAAACACATTGATTCAATTCAGAAGGCCTTTATTAAAGCCCCAAAGCCATGCGGAGCACATTTTATTATGGATGGATGCACTTTATTGGACTTCAAAATCTCAACAGCCATTAAAAAGCTTGGAAGAGGCCAGGACACTTTTTAATATGACTCCGATTGTATCCATCTGAAAGAAGGAAGTCATATTATATACCTAGCTTCAGGGTGAGAAAATTATGAGGTAATTTAGATTTTTGGGTGAGCTGTCCCTTTAAGGGCTCTTTAATGTATTTTTTTCCTAAATGTGAATAGAACACTGTACTAAAATACTCTGACAGTGTTTCCTCTATCACTATTCAGCAGTGGTGCCGAGGTACAACCAAATCAACAGTGCCAAGAAAAAAGATATAACGTCTGAGTTGGGCTGTCTGCTTGCAGACTTGAATGTGATGAAAGAGAAACATGATTAAAGAGACTGTGTGCAGCGAAATAAGAATAAACTGTCAACACATATTTATATTGCATTGCACCCGCTGGCTGCACAAACATCCCTCACAATCAATGCTCTTCATTAATAACTTTTATGAACTGGTCGTTTGTAACGAATTGCAAAGACTAAAGAATCATTCACAAACTCAGGCTAATCATTTATAAAATTCCACACTACACACTTCATGAATTAATTTATTAGCTATCCAGTATTTTATTAAGCCTTTAGCTTCTAATGAAAGTGTAGTACTTTCAGATCGGTTAAACACTTTATATCACTTTATATCTAGTTAGGTAGTAGTCATCTAGTTATCTACTATCTTGTTCTGGGTCAGTAAGACCATTTAATGTTTACAAGACAAATCTTTATTTTTTCTTTTTATAAAACTACAGTAAAAAACAGTAATATTGTAAAATATTCCAACAAAGTGAAACAACAGTATATATTTTAAAATGTAATTAATTCCTGCAAAGGCAAAGCTTAATTTCAGCAGGCATTACTCTTCAGTGTTACATAATCGTTCAGAAATCATACTATTATGCTAATGTCTCAAGAAACACTACTGCTTAGCAAACATTTGCTTTTATTATGAATGTTGAGTAGAAAGCTCTAAAGAACAGTGTTTATTTGAAATAGAAGCTTTTGTAACAGTGTCACAATGTCACTTTTGATCAATTTAATGTGTTCTTGCTGAATAAATTACTTACTGACCAAAACATTTTTATTGGTAGTTCTGATAAAGATACACTGAGTTTAATTCAAATAAATGGCAATTTGAAAATAATAATAATAATAATAAATTACAGACAAATTAAATATGTTATCAAGGAAGTGTTGCTTTAGTTTGTTTTTATTATATAATGAAAACAAATTTTATGGTGGATGCAAGAATCATTTGATATCATTAAGTGGTAATGAAATCAGACTCTCTAGTGAGAATTTTTACAATTCCCATCCCAAATACACATACTGAAGTTCATGAAGAATGCAGACTCTAGATGCACACTGTGTTACCTTCACAGGGCCACTGTTTTTCAGCTCCATGACATTGACTGTGTAATTCACTCGTCTGCCATACTGATCGAATTGAATATTTCCTGTCAATCCATCCACACGCACCTGAGCAAACACACGCACAGATGTTAAATCTTATAAAGTTCTCACACACAGACAACAGGCATTGATAACGTGTCGGCAGAGTGGGACCTGTTTGAGAGCACGCTCTATCTCCACCCCCTGAGCCCACGGCACCGCAGGATTGGCCAGGCAGTCTCCGTTGTTGCCACGGCGACTGATATCAATCCTTTGTTTATGCAGAAAGCGGAATGCCTCGGTCATTACTTGCACAGCGTCGTATGTGAGAGCAGAAGTGTACTGCAAGAGAAAGAACGTTCTGGTGTTTTATGATCGATAAAAACTTCCATAACAAATAGAGACGATAACTATGATCAAAATGCGGTCAGCTGTATTTTTTATTTTAGCATCATTTAAATATTTGCACTCCTTCACCCTGATTCTGCTGTCTGCTCCAGGGTACTCCTTCTCCTCCAGTGCCTCCCAGCGCTGGTCAAATTTAGCTACAAGCGGGTCATCAAAGTCCACTATCTGAAATCCAGATACATTCGCTCCTCCATACTGAATCTTGGACAAATCTCCATCCACAAAGCCCTGAAACACACACACACACACACACACACACACATACGTTTTGTAATAATAGAATTAATGCTGCATAAAAATATATGCTATTTGTATTGTTAGTATCACGAACAAAAATGCTAAATGACTCACACAACATACACACACATTCTGATCACATGCACTACGAAATGCATATTATACACAATCATTAGAATCTGAAATACTATAAAATTCCTAAAAAAAAAAAAAAAGGGATTTCTGTCATTATTCACTCAACATACACCATATGACCTTCTTTCATCCATATAAACCAAAAGAGATGTTTAAGAGTATGTCCAAGTTGCTCTTTTCTACACAACTGAAGCACCTAGGGATTAGCTTTTTAGGAAATTAATTATATAAACATTGTTCTGCTCCACATGCAAAAAAATAAATAAAAAATAGCAATTTAATAGTGCCATAAAAACTTTAAAATTAAAATTAAGCCTTAACCTAATTACAAAAATGAATTGCAAAAAAAAGCCATAATATTAAAAATATTTAAAGAAAAAGAATCACACTATTAAAAGCAATGCTGTGATTATGTCAGTAGGAATAGGCCTGCCTCAGTGAGCGTCTGTAATGCAGGAAACGGATGTGTAGGATTTAGTTAAGCCTTACTTATGCAGGATAGTTATGTATCAAAATGAATTTATTCAGGAGAAAAAAAACCTGACAGACATTCGGGAAATTGCCTCTTGCAATCTGAAACCACATCAGGTGGTTGACTCCACTCTTTACTTATGACTTAATTATCATAGCTAATATTATGCTATTAATTTCATAATGATACAACTTAATTCTCATCATTTTGACTTTACTCTCAAAACATTACAACTTTATTTTTGAAATGTGATTATTCTGACAAAAAGGCCAATTATAAGAGTTTTTTTGTGGCACTACAAAGCTACTTGGAATATATACCATAAACCATATTAGCCACCTTTCTGATGCTTTTAGGAAGCTTTAAGTCTCTTGGTCACTGTATATATTTGTTTTGTGGTAGAAATCCATGGAAAAATTATCGACATACGTATTTGGAACAAAAAGAGGGTGAGTAAATAATGACAAAATTATTCTTTTTGGATGAATTGTTTCGTGAAACTCGATCGTTGTCAACTTACAAAATTCGCAATGATGTAATGATATCCTTTCACATGTCGACCGATCGTAATCACCTGTGGAGAAGCAGGCCGAAAGCGTCATTCACAAGAGAGATTTAATTAAAGCCTCACATAATAAATGTTGAAGGTGTACGCAGTACATCATTCCTTAACTACATTGCTGACCTTACACGTGTGCTGTAATGTGTTTTTAGTACATCATTCACCTGCTCCATAATGTCCTTGACTTTGTCCTGTTCACAGTCTAAAATGACTCTCCTCTCTTTCTTGTTCTCCAGGTCCTGAAAGAGGGAACGATATGCCTCGTCCTTCCACTCATCCTTCAGGTTTCCGACGTTTATGGCTGTTACCTGCCATTTCCTCTCTGCCGCTGTGTCCAAGACGGCCTGGAGGGTCGACAGACCTACATAGAGAGACACACAGCAGCGTGCATGTGAGTGCTTCACATCAAATGCCTGCATCACGTTTTTCATCAATCTGCTCAAGCTTTAATTACCTTCCTAAAGTGTAATTGCTACTAGCTTCACTGTGTCTTTTCAAATGAGATTCAATCTCCGTTATGGCCACTCTCTGTTTTAACCACTGTTCTACTTTAATCAACCGCTACTCCACAATTACGCCCAGAGACCTTGATATCAGGAGGAGTATTTTTATTGCTCTTGAAGGCCCCTTGGGACACTTTTTCTCCTTCATTTATCATTTCTCCTCCTCGCTCTCTTTATTTTCAGCCTTTTCGCATTTGGTCATCTGCCCTTTCGTTCTCCTCTTTTCTTTAGCCTCCCTCTTTACTGCACATCTCTCCCTGCTCTCCCTCTCTATCTCTCTCGGTTGATTTCATATCTAGGTCTTGGGGGAGAGATTTATTTTGCCGCCTCAAACCAGAGATGCAGCACATAACACACACTCCAGTCACCATTCAGAAAGCATGCAGCTAACTAGTCATAGTAACTGAAATTGTCCAAGAGTTATGATATTGTGTTATTATTTAGCATATATATTTTCCCCCCAATTAGAATAATAATCACATTTGACCAAACAGACATTTTAGAGTTAAAATCTGAACATTAAAAAAATTATTATTTCGGTCACACTTTATTTTTATGTCCAATTCTCTCTATTAACTAACTATTAACCATGAGTTTTGTCTCAATAAACTTCTAATTTGATGCTTATTAATAGTAAGGTCGTTGTTAAATTTAGTTATAGAGTAGGATTAGGGGATTTCATGCAGAAAAAAACATTAATATCTGCTTTATAAGAACTAATGAACAGCCAATTTGATTGTGTTATGCTAATGCTAATAAGCAATTTATTGCAATACCAATAAAATAATAATAAATTCCATTAATAATGATAATTATCCAGTAATAATCTGGATTTCAGTAATGAATGGAAAAGCCATGAAAATTATTATTATTACTATTTTTTTTTAAGAAACATTTTTATTAATATAGGAAAAATGCCACACACAGAGTTTCTTAAACATTGTTGAATCACAATCCCAATAAAAACATGTCATGAGGAAACTTAATGGCCAAATAAAAATTAGAGCATTGAAGATGTTACTTCAATTTATATATTAAATATATTGCCCAGCTGTAATATAATTACACAATAAACAATAGCACTGTATCCTAACCAGCTGTGACTATCACAAGTGACTAAAGAAACGTGTCATTTGCTTCGTTTCTAATTTTGTGTTATATTTTTAGTGCATTACACATTAAATATTATCTGATTAGCAATGACTGTATTATGATGCACAGCAGTTTTACATTCAGTTTGGACAAATAAATGGCTTGTCAAGAGAAACTAGTCTAAATAAATAAATGACAGATGAAACTTCAATTAAATAATTAAAAGATATAAATAGAGAGAGAGAGAGAAAGAGACTGTAATGTATCTGTAAGCACTGCCAACTCACATGCTCTTTCTCCAAGAGACAT
Source organism: Carassius gibelio (assembly GCF_023724105.1). Taxonomy (NCBI): domain Eukaryota; kingdom Metazoa; phylum Chordata; class Actinopteri; order Cypriniformes; family Cyprinidae; genus Carassius; species Carassius gibelio. The sequence continues at coordinate 3,954,889 of NC_068371.1, read as the reverse complement.
TTCACCACAAAGTAATAGGACTATTGATTGAATTCTCTGGTGTATGTGTGTTTAAGTGTGTGTGCAAGCAGCTCTGACAGAGCCATGGCTGAGAAAAAAAGATAAAGAATGCATGCATTTCTCAAAAGACAGAGAGACAGTGTTTACCTCTGTCGCTGTCATACAGATAGGCAAACTTCTCCCACTTGTAATACTCCACCAGACTGATGAGAGGCCCTTTGATATCAGGCCTCATCTGCAGAACAAACTGGTTAAGTCCATCAGCTGGAAAACTGGGCGTGATGAAGGACACGTGCAGCGTCTCGCAGAACGACGTGATGGTGTTCACTGACTTCTTATCGTAGAAGCCAAAGATGGCATACACTCCTCTAGAAAACTGTGAGCAAACTGAAAAAACAAAAACAGTAATATATAGTAACTAAATATTTTAAGATAGCAAGATATTACATTTCTGGCTGATACCAATAAATGCCCGATATTAAATTAACCTTTTTTTGTCTATAAGAAAAAAAAATTGATATTCATTTTGGCTAAAGATTACAATTAACAGTGCAATTAAACTATTTATATTTTTGTAAATTAAAACTGAGATTTGACATTCGAACTTCTGATATTTAAAAAAAAATGAAAAATATGCATTGATAGTTCATTCACAATACAATTAATGCATTTAGAAAAGTCATAACATGAAATTTTAAGTGAGCAATAAATTATGCCAATGGTGATCTAAATGCAAAAATGGGGGAAATTAGCATTCCTAATTAAATATACAGTGTCACACACACAAAAATACAGATAATTTATCAAAACAAATACTTTACAAATCGGCCAATAATAGTGTAACAATAACTAAATTATTGGTAGTAGAACTGGGCACCATTGTGACCAAATTATTGTTTTGCAGTTTTATTTTTACCGTATATTCAAAGCAAAAATTGTATATAACTATCTTAAATTAGAAATAAACATGTGAGAGTGAGTTGCACAAATAAAAGGCACTTCTTGATTATTTGCTCTTCTTACTTCTCTTTTTAAAGTAAATAAATAAAAGACAATTATTCCTAACAGGGAAGAGGAACATATGAAGTCATAGAAAAACTGTTTTAAAATCATTGCAATAAGTCAGCATTAGTTTGCAACCAATACGTCATGTTAAACCCTTTGAGACGTTCTCTATTTTCACACGACTCGATGCCTGTTTGTTGCAGTCCTGCCCACTTATAGCCATTGCTATATTGGTATTGAAAACAGGATGGCAAAATACGTTTTCTACTGTCCCAATATTGTGTACTCATCATGCTACACATCATTATTAGTGATTAACTATTTTCCTGGATGGCAATGTAGTAACTTAAGTTAATTGTGCAGCAATTTTCAGGATTAAACTTTTCAGAACGAACACTCCAGATAATATTACAAATGTACAAACTTACAAATGTAACCTCTTTTTTACTGGAAGGGGACTGAAGAGCTGAATTCTGTGTAAGAGTGCCTGTAATTCTGTTAATTCAGAGAATTGTGCTTAATCTGATCTGAGAAAGTGTGACTGAGCATTAAAGAGAAAGAAATGAATTCAACATAGATGTCGTCCACTCCTAAAGCCACCCTGGCTTTTTAAACACAATAAATCTATGCAAACATGATATGTACACTAACTCAATCCACTGCCAACAACCATTTAGTCTCGAGTCTCTTGTTTTGACAGAAGCCACTAAATGATCTACACTCTGACCAATGAGACAGAAATCAATTGGAGATTTAAGTGTGTGTACTTAAAGTTCAATTTCAGTCAGATTAAAGCAATAAATCATCTTTTTAAAATGTCCTGTAATCTTTTTAGTCCAATTTAAATCATGCCACTGTGGTGTTTGCAAAGTCAGGCTAATAGATGTACAGCATATGACGAGATTGAGGTATCTATACAGTACATGTTAATCAGATAAATAGATCAGTGCTGTGCACAAATCCATTACATGTATTTCAAATATGTCATGTATACTTGGACAGACAAATGGACAATACGCAAAAGCCTGACTATAACTGTACATATAACTTTATTTTGTATCAGCATTGTGAACAACATAAAGACCTGAAATTTAAAAGAAGAATGCCAATGTATTTTTTCTTTCTTTTTTGGTATTGGTAACAACAAGAATAATCTCTGTAAAAAATATTTTGGGCAAACACTCATTTTATTAGACAGTGGAATTTGCCACCAGTGACATAAAGCCTGAGGTGATGCACAATATTATGAAACTTCAATACAAGCACAATATTGTACAATTGCCTGAAATTAAAGGGATAAATAATGCTCCTGCACAATTAAACTAAATCTGTTATGGTAATGCAATTAAAGTGTAGATCTGCTAATGTTGCATTAGATTTCTTTTTAAGCGTATTTGCAGCACTGAGTATTATAGCCAATCACGTACATTTCTGTGGAGCTCATTAATGCAATGACCAATCAGAGGCATTTAGATTAGTCAGCACTATTCAGTGTGCATGTTCATCTTCATTCTCACAGTTGTTATAACACGCAGTTTAGCGAGAATGCATGTAGAGATGGCTTAAAGTGACTTAGTGTTGATAGAATTTTATTGATAACAGTCTATATTATTCTGATTGATTGAAGTAATTGATGCATTGGACATGAAAGATAACAAATGCAATTAATAAAGTTATTATACATTTTTTTCCTTGAAAATCAATTCCAGGGGGCTATTATTGCTTCTTAATAGAGAAGTTAAACTCTAACACTGGTATAATTAGTCATTAAATACTGCCCAGCAATCTGAATATTAGACACACACACACACACACACACACACACACACACATCTAGGTCACATATACTGTTTTTTATGTGTTCTTCTTTGCATGTTCCATGTGCATATTTACAGTATGTGCTCATCGAACTATAAAACAGATTCATAATCCATGCTGCATCTTGTGCTCACACAGAGTGATCCGCATGCAGTCAGAAAGCTAAATATGAGACTTTGATTAGCAGTCACACAGAACAGCAGAGAGAGTCTGAGCTGGCACGGCCACACACCAGGGCTGATGGGATATGGCTGTGTGTGAATGGGGTCGCACACATACATGCTCTGGGGATGCATTTGTGTGTCAATTGCTCTCGCTGTCTAAACGTGTTGTCAGTACAGTAGGGAATTGCAGTATGGCAGTTTGTATGCCGTATTCATAGTGGGAATCGTGACCTGAAAACAATGTTCTTCCAGAATATTCTTCCAGTATAATCAAAAGGATAAGTAATAACTACAAATGTTTCAAACAAATATATCCTCTTTCTACACCTTAACACAGTTATATTTGGAAGCATATCGTCTTGAATGACCAATTTTTGCTAAAATGATGATTTGTGTTTTAAAGGGTTCTTTATTCCCACCTTCTCATTTTTTAAATCTGTCATAAAATATTTTCAAAGCCACTTTATTATTGATTTTATGGAGCTCAAACTGTAAACATGTAAATGTGACCAGCTTTGTTCAACTGAGGATACTTTTTAATGTTAATGACAGAAATATTGACCTGCTATCCACTGACCTTTTCTTTTTGATATGTGAAGGGCTCTAATACTGTCCATTAAGAATGGCTACTTTTGGCCTTTATAAACTTAACATATTTTATTTAAACATGTAGAACAAATGTACTGTGACTCTGAAATCATTTGTGTATTTCTATTCAGACACTGAGAAATAATAAACACTCACACGATCACTGAGACATAGATGCTATTTCCCTGGAACTTAATTACATTCATTAATATTTGGTGTTTTATTTCTTTATGTGTTAATTAATGTTCAGTCTCTTTATGTTTATTCTTGTTCAATCTTGTTCGAGAACTGTCATTTTCATACCATTTGTTTCTCATGTCATAAAAAACTAAAACTTCCTAAATGACACATCTTGCTGTCGGTTGTTGTTGTTGTTTCATGGAAAATCCATAATAGAAGCTACAAGGTATTATAAGAACTATACAGAGGGGTTAGTTGAAAATAAACTATTATTAAAAAATAGTTCCCTTAAAGGGGGGGGGGGGGTGAAATGCTATTTCATGCATACTGAGTTTTTACACTGTTAAAGAGTTGGATTCCCATGCTAAACATGGACAAAGTTTCAAAAATTAAGTTGTACGTTTGAAAGAGTATTTTTGGAACAAAAAGTTTCGGTTTGTCACAAGTTTCTTATTTTTACAGAGCATCAACGGAGTTGTGCAAGTGTTTGTGTTTGTTCCCTGCATTTCGAAGATGCTTGTTTTACAAACAAGGCCCAGTTTGATGCCGGATTTGCGTATCGTTTATTTCTTAAGGATGATGTAATCCCAACAACAAAGGGCCACGATCGTGTGTCGGAACCGCAGGCGGTGAGTAAAACTGCTTCAAATATCTCTGTGTTGTTAACTTAGCTATCGGCGCGTAAGCACATCAAGTAAACAACATGCGATGTTGTCATCAAACTGCACTTTACACAAGTACAGGTTAAAAAAAAAAAGACGACATAAAGTGGAACTTAGTCATTTTCCAAAACAAATATATACAGTTTCAGTACATACCACATAGAGACTGATTGCTGCTTCTGCTCTCGTTCAGTTTCAGCCTCTGGATCTGATTCTGAATCATAAATAAACGGCTGAATCTGACTGTAAGCCATGGTTTGTTTTGGATGTCTGGATGTCACAGCTTCCAAACGCTCTCAACACAAAAGCCTACTGGCGCTCGTGATTCTTTAGCTCCGCCCACACGTCACGCCTCCAGCCGCTCATGTTTTTCCAGGAAAAAACAGTACAGACTATCTTTCTCTTATGAATATAATAAAACTAAAGACTTTTTGGAGTTATGAAGGATGCAGTACTACTCTATAGGTACTCAAGATTAACAGGATATTGAGTGAAAACGAGCATTTCACCCCCCCTCGCCCCTTTAATAAGACCATTAAGGTTCTTCATAGCACTTTCAAAGCATGATTCTTTATGAAACTTAAATAAAAGGGATTCATTAAGGATCTGGAACTGTTTAGAACCATTTTCCCTAACAGTGCATAGCATTAGTTCTAATACAAAAAAAGAAAAAAAAACATTTTAATGGATTTTCCGATTAATGACAAAGAAGGCAAACTCTGTCAACTGATTGGATCTGTCAGCAGTTATTGGCATAAACATTAAAGTCAACTGACAAGACAGTCTATCCGTCAAACTGTGCTAATCAGAAATCATAGCTGTTTCTGCATTCAGCCCTGAACGAGGGAGAGATGCACCCACATTTGCATTTGGTCCAGGGCATATCACATATCACTCCTGTCATTTATCATTTGAATATGGAAATGTTACTGAGACTTTATGACAGAAAATAGCCTTTGCCAAAGCTTCAAAGTCTCCCCCTAAATTCAGTGTGAATATGTAAAGAACATCGCACATAAACGCACCCCTACATCGCAATGAAACTGCAACTGAATCCAATAGTAAATTGTGGTTTCACAGTTCATTTTGTCTTTGATTTGGGAACATTTCCAAAGTCAGAGCATTCCTACGTGTTCCTGCATTTACACACATATTGTAATGGGAATGTGACATCCCAACATGACATCTTCTTATTCATCCGTAAGTACACTTGGGAAACTCATACTTCAGATGTGGTCATTCGTTCTTACAATGCCACACATTCAAGTCAGAAAAAAAATGGAAGAGTCTAAACAAAACAATTATACTATGAAAAATTAACCCAACATTTCCTAGTTTCTCACTTAAACTTCCCTTTATTCATGTGCTCCAAACGTGTTATTACTCAAATATGAGTATAAATGAGTTAAACTATACCAACACTCAACTGACTTGAGCCAAATAATGACACTATTATCTTCTGTTGAGTTTTTTTTAGCTGAGCTCAGTTCATGATCAATGAACTTTGCAACATTCATACTGTTACTGAACCAAATTTAGTTAACAATGAACTAACAGCTAAAAAAAGAGACTTTTAGAGCTATGATGGCACATCAGTTGAATTAAATGTGAATGCACCATGTTGTGACATTTCACCCGTGCACAAATATCTGCTCAAGTCACAACCCTTGATAACAAGCTCACCTCTTAATAACAATGACATTATACCTACTTTTTTATCTCACTTCTGACTGATTGATGGGCTCATCTGTCTTCTAACAACACACAATCATCTTTAACCTTCAAAAACATGTTTCCTCTGTAATGATCAGGTTTATATTCTTGCAGACACACACACATTAATGACTTTATAACAGCTATTTTCCCTGAAGAGCACCAAATCATAACGTCTCATACACATTCCTCATTGAAATGTCAGCTGTGTTCTCCTGATTAACTAATGCTTTAAATGAACCCTGCTTTACTTGACCCCTCTCTCTCTTTCTGTTCCTCAAGGTGACTGCAGATTGTAGGGATCGAGGGACTGTCAGAAAAGGAGAGAAAATACTCAGTCACTCATTCTTCATTCTGTCTTCAGCACTAAATCCTCCACACCCCTTTTTTGACACACTGATGTGAATATCTTTAATATAGCACACACACACACACACACACACACACACACACAGACATGCCTTCAACATGCTGGTGGTTGACTGTGCATGTGAAAGAAACAGATTTAGATAGTAGAAGTGACTGATCTTAATATATATATATATATATATATATATATATATATATATATATATATATATATATATATATATTCCAGCAGAAACTGCCGTTTTGGTGTGTTTTATGGATTTTTATTTCATAGACACAATAAATTAGATTTGTCACAAGAACATCATTATATTTGGGTGTCTGTGACATCAAAAAAAAAAAATGTAAATAATTGAAATGGGAAAATAATCATCAAAAAAAAATTCAATTCCGCTTAAAAAAAAGTGGCATCTGCAAGATTTGTTAATGATTTTGAAAGTCTCTTACTCTCACCAAGGCTGTATTTAGCTGGTCACAGTAAAAGAGTAAAGAGTAATATTGTTAGATTGACTTGTATTTTAATATATTTTGAAATGGAATATATTCTTGTGATGCAAAACTTTTTTCCAGCATGATTGCTCAGTGTCACATGATCCTTCAGAAATCATTCTAATATGCTGATTTGTTGCTCAAGAAACATTTTGGATTATTATCAAATTGAAAACAATTGCACAGCTTAATATTCGTGTGCAAACCACAATACTAAAATATTTTTTTATATATTATACATTTCTTATTGTTACTTGTGATCAAATTAATGCACCCCCCTTCAAAAAATTTATATATATAAAATTAATAAAATAAAATAAAAGCTGTAATGTACAGTCAGCATGTCAGCAGTGGTCTTGTATCATCTTGAAATGGTTTATTGTTCAATAATAACTGGGTGACTGCACATGCATGCCCATGAAATATTACTTTAAGTTGAAAAATGTATATATTATAATGTTAGGTTAGATGATATGTGAAAAATTGATAGCCTGAATGCACTGTAAGTCGCTTTGGATAAAAGCGTCTGCTAAATGCATACATTTAATTTTTAATTAATTTAATAATGTTAGAATGTGACAAAAATTGAATTTAGTTACCTCTCAAAAAAGACAGATAAGTTAGCATTGAAAAAAAAACTGCCCTTATTAATACTGCGATTAACCAACTAGAATCAAGGAATCTACAGAGCCGTGTTGTGTTCTGATTGTTAGTGCATCACAGGAAGAGTTGCTGTTGTTTGGTGATAGCATCTCATAACTGACAGCAAGCTGGAGGCACTGTACGCTCAGCATTAACATTAAGGTGTTATTCAGCCTAAATATTGAAGAAAAGCTGCTGGATTCCAGGAACACAAACTCTAATATCATCAAGGAATGTATATAAGCAAATGGGATTATCCCCAAAAAAATCATGCCATTTAAAATCTTTGAACAGAATAACAGAGACTGCTGCACACCAAAGAATATGATACAACATACAACAGCAAAAACAATTCCTAACATACTAGAGCACATATCTGTCAATAGAATTGGATGATACAGGTTACAAACAAGTGATAACAGAGGGTGTGTTGAAACAGAAATGTGTTTTTTTGCAATGGCAGACCATAAACTGTCTAAACAGTTGGGTTTTCTGGCAAAGTAATTCTCATCATCATAATGTTTATATCATTCAGAGAAAATCCTGCTTAATGCCATGTATGTATCAGCATCAGTGGCATGCAGCGGTCCACACACTTCTTCTTTTTATGTTTTGTTTTGTTTTGTTTTGTTTTTATAAATCAAATATTAAGTTACACTAAAACATTAAACACATTAAATTTGTGAATGCAGAACACGCACAAAAACCAAGAAGCGGGATTTATCAAATGAACCTATCATAGTGCAATAGAGGCATTGCCTCACATCATATTTTTTTTTGCAATATTTGATTTGTTTTATTTGGTCACACTTTAGTTTAGGGACTAATTCTCACTAACATCTGCCTCAAAAAACTTCTAATTAATATTTAGTAAGGTGATTGTTAAGTGTAGATATGGGGTAGGATTAAGGAATCTATAATATGGACATGCAGAATAATATGTGCTTTATAAGCACTGCTAAACAGCCAATAAACTAGTAATATGCATGCTAATAAACAACTTGTTAATAGTGAGAACTGGTCCCTGAACTAAAGTGTTAGTTTTTTTATTTTGGTACTATGAATTATTTACCATCCAATTTTTTTGAGGAGGCATTGCTTCCCTTGCATCCTCAGAGGAATTGTCCCTGTGGGTAAATGCAACGGGAAAGGAAATTCCTTCTGTGCAGTAAACATACACCATAATGTTGGTCTAGGCATGTTTGTATACAGTCAGACTAAATAATAGGCCAATTCATCTTCCAGGTGCAGTGAACACGTTCTATATTTGCAAGCCTAAAGCAGTAAACACAAACCCCTATTCTTCACACTTTCTTACAATCAAATGCCTAAGCAATTTTCAAAATGTTATGTACGTGCACCCTGCAGTATAATTGAGATTTTCCGTGCATGATTTATGTATGTGTGGGACAGGTATGTGTGGGTGGCCAAGCCATTCCCATGAATCAGCAGTAGTTCAGGCTATTGACAGACACAGACTTGTCGCAGTGAAGCTCACATCGCAAAGCATCAGTGTTTGACATCAAAAGCAGCCATGCAGACTGAGAGACAACTCATTCAGGTTAATGCATTGGGTGAAAACTACACTAAAGATGCCAAGCCAAGTGTCTCCACAGTCCATGTTTGCGCACATCTTGTCTTCACAGACCTCATTCAAGCAATGTGTTTGTTTGCTAGTGTAAAACATTCAAATTGTCATGCATTTGCTTCTATGATGTCTAATGATGTCTTACAATTTGCAATTGTTAAACAAAAGGTAATTTAATATATCTATAAAATATTAATTATTCCTCAAAAGCCTGCTTATTAGATTCCAGAGTAGTGGTGGAAAAACTGAATCATTTCTTTGAATCCGTTCTTGCAAACAGTTTGTTTCAAAACATACAGTATTTTAAAAATTAATTTGCATCAAGACATAGTGTGGATTCTGCCATTTTGACGTGACAAATTAAAAATGCACTTTAATTGTACTCTTTTTTTTTTTTTTTTTTTAAATATGCATGTGGCAAATACATATTGCGGTTTATTATGCAGATTTTTTGCCCAGTTCAGTCTGTTGCGAGCATGATTCAGTTCATAAAAATGTGAATGCATTTACATTAATGTATATAAAACTTTAATGCATTTATATAAATAGTAATGGGAGATCTGACTCCATTTTTGTGACTAGTTTTGAGAACAGTTTGTTTCGAAGAAGCGTTTAAAAAAATATTAAATTCTTAATTTGTGTCATGCATAATTGACAGTCCCACTCCCAACCCCCATATTATATTATAAATGTTCTGAAACATTATTTTAACAAATTGTATGTAGCACATAAATACTTTATTGATGTTTACGTTTTTTTCCCGGTTTGGTCTGTTGTAGATATGCAATATATACAGCACATAAAAACAAATACATTCATATAAATGTAAATATAGCCTTCTCTAAATCTCAAAGACGTTTTATTTGTTACATTTTTACAAGTTATTTTTCACCCTCACCTCATTCACATTTTCTTTTTAGGAAAGAGTTCAGTGAATCAGTGAGTTGTTGACTCGATTCAGTCTGATTCGTGAATGAATCGTTCAGGCCTGTTTTGTGAATGCATTGAACAGTGCTGACTGCAGCGTGTCTGGAAGCTGTGTAAAAAGCCAACAATTTCAAAGCATCTTCCAACCCTTTACACTGACACAAACTCACACGCACTAATAATTAATCAGATTTTTGAATCCTAACGCGTTTCATCCCTCAGTATACTGCTCTTCAGTTGGAAGATGCGTGGGGGAGGGAAGCGCGCGAGCTAGGTCCCTTTTTACGCCCTCGTGCCTCGCTTGTCATAAACCCTTGAATTATACACATATAGCATAATAAAATAAAGTGAAATTCGACCGTAAAACATTCGATAACGACAAAAGGCACTTAAATACTTTCGATGGAGGCAACCTGCTGTTTCATTTGCCATCGAATTGTGCAGATGCTGCTAAAACGGGGCCATCTCCTCTCCTCCTCCGTTACTGTGGAAACCATCATCATGCTGCTCCCGCGAATGCCAATTATCTCACCCCCCCAAAAAAAACCCGGTTTACATAACCACCATCTTCCCAGTGCATAGTTTGCACACCTAGACAGCCAGAACCAAAATGTGCCACAGTCGAGACTCATTAAAAGCATAAAGTGCTTCAAAGATGATGAACCCATTGTTTGCCAACATCAAGGGTTGCGTGAACGGATAGCAAACCAGCGTTAATAATAGAACATATGTAAGCAGGCGAATAGGAATAACACACAGAAGCTGCTATAAAGCCTCCTGTAATATTTAACGCGGCATGACTGGAGGATGAATGAATAATAGGGAGGAAACCTAGCCGCGCTATGATCATCACACCTGTGCATGGGTAGACTAATTCATAACAGCATTCAGATTAGAATATATAAGAAATAAATTAGCTCATGTGGGGGGGAAATCTCATTGACTTACAGCAATTTGTAATGGCGAAGCTGTTAGCCACCTCCAGGTTATCAATGTGAGGAGTGAGGCGGAATTCGCTCGTGCCGAACTGAACCATTCCGATCCGAAACGCGCTGTACTCTTGATCTGCTCCTCTGGGGAACAGGCCACCTGAGAAGATAACGCATTAAAACATGATTCAAAATTCAGTCGTGAGAACAATCTCGTCTCATATTCTAAAATTAGACATTGCTTTATCACGAAAATCTCACATGGCACACAAGCAAAAAAAAAAAAAATGTTTATGTTATTTCTTTTATCAGCCGTATCAAGTCAGAATTTGATGCCTGTGGTGTAAAGGCGCAGACAGGTGAAGTGCGCTCACCGATTTGGACGCTTGGAGATCCGCCGAGCGTCAGTCCCCATAACGCGGGGAAGAGGAGACCCGACAAAATCATCGTCTTCTGCTTATCCCCGCGCCCGCATCCAACGAACGCGCACTGTTCACAAAACAGCGAATCGACACATGTTAAAACTGTTACAGGGTCAAAACGCAGATGCTCTCGTTATACCGCGGTGCTGGTGAGCGAAAGAGCGGGCGAGATGATGCGGGAGTCTTGCCCTCCTCCTTTGCGGCTCCGTCCCTGTGAATCGTTTCAGCTCGGCGGACACGGTAAGAATACTGATGAAGACGAAAAAAGCCGAGCGGAGCCGAAGCTGCTCCTGCTGTGAACGCGCATGGAGAGAGGCGCGCGCTCGCTCTGGGAGACTGGCTTATTAGCTTCTCTGGGTTAAAGGATTGCGATTCGTCGATCTTATTCATTAGTGTAATATATGTCGCGTAATCTCTTATGGTTATGAATTTATTGATTGAGCCAGAGTGGTGACAGATGTAATCCAATAGGTTTGGGTTCCCCATCTTCTGAAATACATTGTAATGAACAGCTTAACCACCTTCACTCGGACTAATCAATAACTGACACACACCCATTACACGTATTGTTACCTAGAATTGGCTCAGACCAAAGACCGAAGCGATGGACCCCAAAAATAAGTGTTGTATCTTTAAAGGAGTTCAGCCAAAAATAAAAACGTGCACATTTCACCTTTTCACAGTTTTTTAAAAAACACAGTACAAAATATCTGACCCTGAATTTCCTTGAGCTTGTGAGCCATTATTGTAAATTAAGGCATGTTACCTAGTTTTTAACAACTAAAGTAAAAATGAAAATAAAGTGTAGCTCTTATTAACAACATTGCAATTTAGGTCACAATGATGAGGCATTTATCATATCACACAAGTGTGTACACACTCTAGCTTCCGGTTGTTGTTGTCGTTGTTGTTACAGCAATTGTCCCACAATGCCCTGTCTGGCAAAATCTGCACACAGCGAAGTAATTCCCAGCATGAGCAGCAGAGAGCAGTGAAGTCTGTGGAAGCATGACCCGACATATCACATATCCATCTATGTGTGTGTGTGTGTGTGTGTATGTGTGTGTGAGTGTCTGTCTGCTGTGTGCGATAGGCTGCAGTGAACATGACCATGAAAAGCTCAATGAATAATATGCCAAATTTGTATAAGTTCCATTATTTCAAATGTCCCTCCTGTCAAACATAACCTGAAACTGCACGTGGTGCATCTACTGTTCATAAACCATTCCAACACATTAAGTGCTGAACGTTTTAGAGACTAAAGAACACTTTAAGAATATGAACCAGCAAGCAGTGTTTTCCTTCATTTAATTAATCAAATCACTTTGCAGACATCAAATATTTAAAAAGATTTAGCCGGTTGCATGATATTCAATTTGCCCTCGTTCCAAACATTTGTATGTAAATATAGAACTTACATAAAATGTTACATATGTGTTAACTTTGCAACAATTTGATATTTTACAAGGATTTAGATTATAGAAGTCAGAGCTCAACGTACATATTTAATAACCAAAAGTGTGGTACAATGCACACAGGCATGAATTAGTAGGAGAAAATTAACATACTAAAATAAAACATCAGAACATAATATGTTGTTTTGTTATATAGTTTACCTTGGGTTTTAAATAATAGCTGTATAATCTTGTCAAATAATAGTGAAATTGTTTCCATTGATTAAGCCCAGTCCTATAAACACAAAAGTAGTTATTCCTTAAGTATTCAACTTGATTTGTATCTTCGAGGAAGGTGTTTGCAAAACAGCAATACTCATAAATATTAGGTATTCTTTTTTTTCTTTCTGCTTAAATGCTGTGACAGAGCTGTTGTCAGGCGACTGCACACAAGAATCATCACAAGTGCAGCATAAAAGCTGTTAAATATGGCTAAATATATGCACAAAAAATATTTACTCAAATAGATTTTGAAAAGACAACCAGTTGTAAATCAAAATGGAAATAATCAAGATTCAAGATTCAAGATTTTTATTCGTCACATACACGATTATATAGAGAATATATAACCAGCAGTAAAATGTGAGTAATGTAATAAAAGAGTAATAAAAGAGTATTACAATGATGATTGCATTTGGTTACAATTTGAGTACTGTGCGTTGAGTCAAAGTACGGGAAAGGGAGATTTTGTCTAAAATAGTCTTCACAAAAGGTTGGAAGGTCTGTGTGTTATGTTTGTATGAGTTTATGTTAAGCTGTGTCAACAGCACAAACATCTGCTCATCCAAAATAACAGACGAGAGGATGATGATGATGAAGGATCTTTATTGTATGGCAGTACAACAGCAGTTAGTATGGCAGTACAACAGCAGTTAAATCCCTTCTTCTTACTTCTAGACTCATATCCAATAAGACCATTACATATACTGCATGTTGTCTGAGTCCAGATCTGATACAGTCTTTCTTTCCGTAAGCAAATTGTTGCCTGAGTTTATAAACAATTGACAATTATGGATGCTTTGCATGGGACATCATGGACATCTAGCACTTTGGACCAAACACAGCTGAACACACTGTCTGTAAAGTCATGCTACAAAGTTTACTTGTATTAAAGCTGCACATTTCAAAAAGCGTTTTATGAGAAAAAATAGAAATAAGCAGGACTATATAAAACTGACAGACCAACATAACAGACATCAAAGATTGAAAACGATGAACATTTGAATGTTTTGTTCATGCTGGATTATCACCCTCATCGACATAAAAGCACACGCACACATACATAATCACACGCGTACATACACTTTGTGATGTCACAGGTAGACAGACCAGTAGATAACATTGAAGAAGAGGAAGGTGAAAGGGAACAGAGCTCGTGCATAGAGATCAATCCGTTTAGCAGCGGATGGAATGACAGGTTTCGGAGGCGCCGGCTTCTTGTTGTTCTTTTTCTGTGATTTGCCCGCAGCGTCTGTGACCTCTATGGGCTTGCCGTAACAGTCGAAGTTTGAGAGTTCGAAATCTCGTGGAAGAGAACCGACAATACTGAAATCATTTGAGCGCAGATCAGATTTCGAAGTACACACCTTCTTACAGCGGTTTTCCACAACCTACACAAACACAAATGACATCTGATTACATACAAGAATATCTATCTATCTATCTATCTATCTATCTATCTATCTATCTATCTATCTATCTATCTATCTATCTATCTATCTATCTATCTTCCCTCAATCCATTCATCCATCCATCCATCTACCTGTTATCCGTCCATCCATCCATCATACATTTCTCTCCATCCATCCATCTGCAGATCCATGAATCCATCCATCACCTTGCTTGCTTTTGTCTGTCCATCATATCCTACATCTCTCTCTCTCCATCCATCCATCCATCGATCCTCAATATATATCTCTATCTCCATCCATCCATCTATCCATCCATCCATCCTCCATATATATCTCTATCTTCATCCATCCATCTGATATCCATCCATCATCCATCCTACATATCTCACCTTCATTCGATCAGTCCATCCATCCATCCATCCATCCACCCATTCATCTGTCTGTCATCCATCCATCCATTCATCTCTTTCATCCATCCATTCCTCCATCTATCCATCATACATATCTCTCCATCCATCCATCTGTCCATCCATCCATGAATCCATCCCTCTCCTTGCTTGCTTTGTCCATCCATCCATCAATCCATCCTAGATATCACTCTCAATCCATCCATCCTCCATATATATCTCTATCTCCATCCATCCATCTGTCATCCATCCATCATCTATCATACATATCTCACCTTCCATAGATCCATCCATCCATCCTACATTACTCACCATCCATCCATCTGTCCGTTTATGCATCAATCCATCTGTCCATCCATCCATCCATCCATCTATCTTTTTTATCCATCCATCCATCTCCTTGCTTCCGTCCACCCATCTATCAATCCATCCATCACCCATCTCTTTCATCCATCTCTTACATCCATCCATGCATTCTTCTCTTTCGTCCATCCATCCATCCATCTATCTATTATTAATTTAACAAAATGAAGTATAAGTCAAAACCTTCAAAATAACTTTAGTCAGTTTGGTCCATTAGGTGCTAAATGATAAACATGTGATTGGTGCCCTATCTTTTATTCTAAAGATGACCAGTTTCTCAACTTCAAACTTCAGTGAAGCCATTTCAGTCATCATCACAAGCCATTTCTCTTAAATATTGTTTGTAATATGACCTCTCCCACTCAAACACACACACACACACTTGTGAACCCCTGTGCTGCTCTATCATAGCTTCAGGCCTCGTTGCTGTCGGGTCACATTACTCTCAGTCCCCCAGAATCCTCTGCTCTTCTCTGAACCCATCCCACTGAGCACACACTCAGAGCAGGAGTCTCAATTACAGCCATTTCATCTCCCCATTAACACACACACACACACACACACACACATTAATCTTAGATAAAGAGAAGACATACACACACATCCTACACGTCGCACACATTCATATGAATACACACATTTTCTGCATAAGAGCGCAAACATGAATGCACGCATTCGTCTTAATTAAAGGAATTAACATGTATACACACACTGACCTGTAGTGTGCTGACATGTATAGGTGTCCCTCCAGTGCCATTGGCACTGTTAGTCTTAGCTAGTGTCTTGTTCTCTTTTTCTCTTGCTTTATCTTTCTGAGTCATCTTTGCCTTCTCTTCCTCAATGCGCTTGGGACTGTTCAGCATCACCTGGGACACAGCATACAGACGGAGCAAATTAACGCAATGCAAACGCTCCCTATCGACCTCAAAAAGCAACGACCATCATGAGAAAACAACAATGTTATATGATTTCATTAATCTATCGAATTTATTCCATACTTTGAAGCAAGGCACATTATTCAGGTTTAATGTTTCAACCTAAAAAAGGGACAACTTTGACATTTTGTTATCAAATGCAATGATATTCATACACTTCATACAAATTTAGTTTAAGTGTCCAATGAACAAATACTGTGCTTCCAAAAAATAAAATAAAATTTAATATAATTTTAGGCCCATTGTATTGCAATCTTCTATCCTTTTGTTTCCATTATATTGATTGCTCAATCACACATCTCCTTATTGGCGGAAGTCATATTGCACACAAATAGATATAAATTGGCCATATTTAAAAAGAAATATTGCTGCTTTGTAAATTTTTCCATGAGAGAATTCAAATTACATTTAAAAATATACATATATTTATTTATACACAAAATCAGTTTCAGTTCAGTTTACTTTCATACAGTACACTTTTTATATTTCTGGATTTCCAGCACAAAATTAAGAACACATTATTCGGTAATTACATTATTATTCAGCTCTGTTATCCCAGTTTTGCAGAAAAAATGGACAGTTTAACCACATGAACTGTATGTCTGTTTCATAGTTCAGGAGTTCACTGTTCCTTAGAAATGCATTATTCTTGCGGTTTCTGTCCTGTTTTCAGTTTTCAGGCTTTGATTACAGATCTATTTTCTCTTCTCAGAAAAAGTGCATTTCCGTGTCTGCCTTTTTCGCTTCCTATTTAAGGAACAGCTATATAAGAAATGTTGGGTACTGGAGAAAGTCAAATCCAAACACAAATCCTGCTAATATGTCCTAAAACATATCACAAAACAAGACTGGAGTGAGAGCACATCAGTTAGTTTTAAGTGACAATTTGTTTCATAATCGCGAAACACTACAGTTTCAAGAACTATGTTAAGATTTTTTATTCAGATTATTATTATTATAGTGGCTAAACTAGACAATAAGGTTTCAGTTAACTATATTTAATAGGTTAATCAACAAAAGCATAGCAAAAACATGCTATACATTTGTTACAGTATTTATAAATCTTTCTTAAAATTATTTAATAATAAATAGAATGGTTCATTGTCAGTCCAATAATATTAATAGATACAATTTTTTACCAAATTAATTGATTGTATTTAATTCAAAATGAACTAAGTATTTTTCATTTTATTTTATTTTTCATTTGGTACTGTAATATACTGTAATGTATGACCTTTACTGCTTTTAGCAAAATAATTTAGCATTAGCAGCAATAGATTGACTGGAAATGTATTTTAATTTATTTGTTTTGTTATACGAAGGTCTCACATTTACAAAACTGTAAATACCACTTATGCACAGTTATATTGTACATAAGAATATTTTCCTTTTTTTAATTAGATTTAGTTTTAAGCTGTAAGTTTGTAAAAAAAAAAAAATATGCAAAAATTATTAAAACAGCATTTAATTAAATGTGTTTTTGATATATAAAATTATTACTCAAGCAAGGCAAAGGAAACCCATTTTACTCCAAAATTCAGTGGTATTTTCACTACAGAATGTTATTTAAAAAAAACATAATTTTAAATGCAAATCAGATTTTCACTGTGGACAAAATAAACGGAGAGTGTAAAATTTTAAGCAATTTTATTTTCTAAAAGTTGACACAGGGCTCAAAGTGTGAAACACCCACACAGTGTCCTGAAGCGGCTAAATCTGTAGTTCTGCAACGTCCCGACTCGAGGAAATATATGAATACAAGACAAGAGCAGACATGTGCATACACACCTGAACCACAGCGTACTCCACAAGAGAGGCAAAACCAAACAGCAAACAGGCAATCATCCAGATATCAATGGCTTTCACATAGGAGACCTTAGGAAGCTCAGACGCTAGAGACATACACTCAGACGACAGCGACAGGACAGACAGAATACCTAAAGAGAGAGACAGACAGACAGGAGAGACAGAAGGAAAAATCCCACATACTGTAACTACATAAATCATATGACTGTGCGCTGCTCTTGAGTTTCTTCTCACTTTAGCACAAGTTATACAATGATTTATGATGCTTTAATGTTCAAACTGACCTGGGAGTGACAGCCGTCCCTGAAATGGACAGATGAATAAATGAGAGAAAGGAATGAAGGAGAGGTGGAGCCTATGAAAGGAGGAAGATGGAGAGATGAGAGAGGAAAAACGGGCCGGATTACAGGTAATCAAGGGAATGACTGACGGAGGAAGCTCTCAGAGTAAGTGGAAAGATTCGTTAACATTTGTACTCCTCTGTGTGTCCAGAAGTTTCATATACATTTCAAATATAAATGTTTAGCATTTCATTTTAAATACTTAGATGATTGAAAGTTTTAGCAAAACCAGGACAGATTTTAATTTCAGTACATTGAGTAATTTTTCTTTAAAATTATGTAACTTAATATATGTATTTTATAAAGCTGTTTTTTATTCCAGGGATAAATATGGATAAATTAGAGAGATGAGAAGAGAGAAATTCAGGACTGGGTGACTTGCTATAATTTATTTATTTATTTATTTATTTATTTATTATGCTGCCCCATTAGACGTTAATTGAAGCTCAAGAAAGCACATAACTAAAGGATCTTAGTTGTTTTTTTTTTTTTTTTTTTTTATGAATACAATTTAATAAAAAAAAATGTTTAAATGGTAATTTATTATGAAAAATATTTTATTATTTTGATGATTATAAATGATTCATTATTTATTCCAAACATAAAAATAAATAAATAATGAATTTATTCTGCAAGGATGTGTTAAATTAATAAAAAAAAGTTGTGGTAAATTATAAATTGTTACAAAAAATCGATTTCAAATAAATGTTCTTTCAAATTCGATCGTCATATTTGAATACTGTATATTTTGTTTTTTGTTTTGTTTTTTGTTTTCCTTGCACTATATGATTTAACTATATTTGTCTACCTTGTACTTTTTGTGCCATTGCCTGGAATAAATGAATAAAAAATATAAATAAAAAAAATAAAAAATAAAATGTTTTATTCATCAAAGAATCCAGAAAAACATGCATCATGGTTTCAATAAAAATATGAAGCAGCACAACTATATACAACATTGATAATAATCCGAAATGTTCCTTGAGCAGCAGTAGAATGATTTCTGAAGATCATGTGACACTGAAGAGTGGAGTAATGATGCTGAAAATACAGCTCTGATCACAGCGATAAATTACATTTTAAAATATATTCACATAGAAAATAGTTATTTTAAACTGCAATACGATTTCACAATATTACAGTTTTGCTATCAAATAAATGCAGCTTTGGTGATCCTAAGAATTTTTTTTTACCCCACACATTTAAAGTGCTCCTATTATACTATTTCCATCATTGCATTTGATGCAGTGTATAATGTCTTAGTTCCCAGCTTATTTGGACCAGCTGGTTCCACTGAATCACAACCTGAGGGTATGATAAATCATAACTATGGCAGTGGGCGTATTGTTTCTGACACACGCTGTAAATGGTGGACCAATCACAACAGATCTGGCCATCTTACCAATCAGAGGCTCATGGAAAGGAAGGGGTTTAGAAAGACTAAATCATTTGAGAACTGGAAAATGAGGTGATATTAAATGCATATTTTGAGAAAATGAAAGTTTTTTTTTTTAGCTTGCATGCATGCAATCTTATTGTAAGAGAAAATAAAACGTGTCATAATAAGGGCACTTTAAACAGTATATATAAACTGAGAAATATAATTTGTTAATTATTAGAATTTTGTATTTACAAAGCCTGCACATAAAATCCCATGGCTTATTAAATCATAAATGCAATATAAGAAAGATAAGGGTCATCAAACACAACACTGCAGTTCTAATAGCAGCTAATGTAAGTGGTGTTCATCTGAAGACTGACTCACCTAAAGGCACTCGAGCTGCACTGGCGTCTGGGTTTATCCAGAAGGACAGCCATGACAGGACCACAATCAGCAGGGTGGGAGCATAAACACCCATCATATAGAAGCCCACCTGCCTCCTGAGAGTGAAGATGACTTCCACACATGTATAATAACCTATAGAGGATGCATTAAACATGAAATCAAAGTCTTGAAATCGTTCCTATGAAATGCTTTTTATGCACTGTATAGGACAGGTTTTATTGTTTTACTCTTATCCCAGATGTCAGTGGAGCGAATGAGATGAAATATGAGATGATAGTGATGATAGTGATAGTGAATATTCACGAAACTGTAAATGTCACTCGTGAACAGAATATTATTATTGCACGTCATTTCCAATTTGGAATGTCAGTTTGTCAAATATTCCAAAAGTTCAGTTCTGTGTCCTCGGGATACATGAAATGCTGGCTATGAAATTAGTCTTAGTAAGACAAAGGAGTCTGCCATATTATGCCAAAAATGTTTCCATCACTGTCATTTTCACCTCAGAACGCTATCAAGCAAATTGCATGATTTTTTTTATGAAGTGTAGTGAAAATAACAGTTACTAGCTTAGAAAAAATGACAAAAATAAAACAGTTTGAAAAAACGATTTCCCAAAAGTCCACAGTGCCAAACGTTAAAGAAACAGTTCAGTGTGTCTGTTTGTGTGTGTGTTTGTGTGTGTGTGTGTGTGTGTGTGTGTGTGTGTATATGTGTGTGTGTGTGTATATGTGTGTGTGTGTGTGTGTGTGTGTGTGCATTTGCAGATTCCCTTAGAGTTCATCTGTCTCCTGGAGCCATTGTGAAATCCCTGTTGAACACTGAACATCTGTCAAAAAACACTAAATAAACTACAACAAAGCACAAGCTCTATTTTTGCAAATTAAGTGGAGCAAAAATGAATCCATTAATGTCTATATTTAGATGTCTTATACATGCATACAGCCATAAATAACACGCAGCTTTTGTCTTCACAAGACATTAACTGATGGACTGGAGTGGTGTGGATTATTGTGATGTTTTTATCAGCTGTTTGGACTCTCATTCTGACGGCACCCATTCACTGCTACATTTCTCCAAATCATTTGCACACATCTTAGTGTTCATTTTAAAGCAGTATATCATCACTGACAGAAATGAAGAACAGACCAGTTCATTAAGAAACACGAGGCTAAACCTCTGACTTGTGTCTCATGTGCGGAGACCATCGTCAGAATGCAAATAAACCTTTTTCTCAAGAAACACAACCAGCTCTGAGCTCTGTGTGACTGTTTTACCGTAAAATAATTAACGAGATCATTAAGAGCAGGCTGTAGGTGTTCTTTTTATCGTCTTGTTTATGGTGTGACTGTGTTTGATCATTCATGTGAACGTGTGTGTGTGTGTGTGTGTGTGTGTGTAATCTTAGCAAGTTACGCTCATGCTGTTCTGTTCTCTTACATAAGAAGTCAATACTGTATTATGTAATAGATTCCCACAGGAGAAATACACTCCAATACTTCTAAAACTATACTTTATGTTAAAGGTACAAATATGAGTATGTGTGTTTATGAATGGGCAAAGTAAGTAATGGATAATGTACAGTCAGTAGGTTATTATTCCAAAATAATATATATTTTAATTACCTGAAGGGTCTTATTTTGAAATAATGACAGACTGACTATACACTATGCCTCATGGCTACCTAAATAATTAAATGTGAAATTTTGATTAGAAATTATCATGCGAGTACAAAGAGACATCATTGAATGAATTTATGAATGAATGCCAAGCTACCCATCTCAGAGGTATTGAATCATTTGAGTCTGAACTAGGACTGTAAAAGAGCTATGAGGTGAACGTTTCCTTACTTGCATGAGTGTGTGTGTGTGTGTGTTTGTGTGTGCTATTCTTGAGCTGTTGCCTTCCTGAAAACCATGTCCCATTTCAGTGTCACCCTCTTTTAATATGTATGCAGATATGAGTGTGTTTTATATGTCAATCCATACCTGTTCCCGGGTAGAACTTTGTGCAATTTCCATACTTGATATCCTCTTGCTTTACATCAAACTGTGGCAAAGCAATCTCATCCATCTGAACAGGGTCTCCAGACTGCCACATAAACACCAGGTCCTTTGTGGTATAGCCAACTACACACACACACACACACACACACAATTGACAAACATTTTACCTCATTCTTTCCATTATTACTCTCTCTTAAAATACAAATAAAACATATTAGTTTCATTTTATTGCAGGAGTACCAGTTTGTGTGTGTGTGTGTGTTTGTGTGTTTTACTTACAGCTCTCTAACTGCATCTTGCAGAGCTGGGTGTCCATAGGAAACAGCGTTAGATCCAGAGGGCAAGAAAGAGTGACAGACAATCTGAAAAAAGAGAGAATTTATGTAAATAGGTAGCCAGTTTTTTTAGAGTTTAAAACAGACGGACGTGAGCAAGAGAGAGTGTGTGAAGAGAGGATACACACACACACACTGCAAGGCTCATTAGTCCTGAGTGCATGTGGAGCAGCAGCAGCAGATGAGAGAGAGAGAGAGAGAGAGAGAAAGAGAGAGAGAGAGAAAGAATCACACTCTAAGGCGCTCTCTCTCTCTCACACACACACACACACACACACACGGCTAAGCAAAGATGTAGCATATTCTCTCATCTGCCTCAAAGACCCTTTCAGCTTGAGCAAACAGCCATGGCTTCAAACATTCTTCTATCTAAATGCTGCGGTTAAAGATCAGAGCAGAAAAAACTGAAAGAAAAACAGCAAGTTTAATATATAGCAAGAAAGTGTCCAATGAAAAATGTGAATGCAAGAAGAATCATTCCAATAGATCATTCAGCAAAACAAATGTAACTCGAACACATTGCCAGAGGTGTAATAAGCATTTTACATCTGTGAAATAAATCAACTCCAAGGGTAGACTTGAAACAGAAGGTAATAACACTGATAAACTGCAATTAGCATTTGACATATGTTTTTTTTTATGTGATATAAACAGTTTTTCCTCATATTTATCAGTACATACTGTTTAGGCCTAATTCTAATCTGCTGCAAACCATATGGTGAATATTGCATTAATCACTGATGTTCTCTGATACAAAACTCTAAACTTTCTGAAACAGAATAAAGAGATTATAATATTAGATTTGAATCGGATGATTAAAAAGCTCTAAGAATGTTGACTGCTTTAAATTTAATCAAAAATGCAGCAATGACATTCATCTTCACTACCATTCAAAAGTCTGGGGTTGCTTTCATAAGTCTCTTGTACTTACCAAGGATTCATGTATTTATCTGAGTAAAAACACAGTATAAACAGTAACACTTCTAAAGACATTCTAATATGCTTACTTGATGCTAAAGAAGCATTTCTTATTATTTTTAATGTTGAAAACATAAAAAAAAAAAACTGTGATACTTTTGAGTTTATTTATTGTAAAATGTAAAAGTCTTTACTGACTCTTTTGAGCAACTTAATGCATTCCTGCTGAATGAAGATAATACTTGCTTGAAAAAAAATCTTACTGACCACAGTGGGAGTTGGAGAAGCAGCTTTTAGGAACAACATTGCAGACACAAAACACACACACACAATAGATTTGTATCCCTTATTAGGGCAAAACATGGAATTTTATAATACAACTATTAAAAGTGAATAACTTACTGGAAACTATACACTGAACAATGGTGTTATTATTATAATATTGCCACTGTATTATTAAAACAATAAACTTAAGCAGTGCACTTGAGGCTTATTAAACAAAACTGAAAAATATACATGTCCATATATAATAATGCATGTTTTTGTAAGTTTGCATTTTTCACCACAGAGCAATGCAGTACATGCAGTAAAAAGTTTAATATAATTCTACACTGTTGCTTATTTATTTTCTTAAACTGTAAAACATCTGACCGTGACTTACCTCATGCTGATGAGGATATCTCCATTGCGGAAAATGAACAGAAGTATGTTTTCCTGTGTGACATCATGAAAATTAGCACTTTTTTCATTGGCGAAAAACAGATCTGGCTTCCACAGGCACTGGAACATTTTTGGATCCACGGTCAATGCATCGGACTTAAAATCAGTTGGTAGCCGCAGCCGTGGGTCATTCCAGCGCTGACGCAGGAATATATTAACACGGTAATCCTGGACATGAAGCGTACAGTTAGTCTTGGTATGATGTAGGGTAAACAGAAAGTATACTGTCAATAGATCAAACGAACATTTAACAAGACTGCATGCTTGACTAATATGGTATAAATGATGCAAAGAAAAGATTTGGTCAGATAGAATATATTACATGTGATCCTGGACCACAAAAAACTGTTTTAAGTCTCTGAGGTATATTTTTAGCAATAGCCAAAAAAACATTGTATATGGGTCAAAATTGTCGATTTTTCTTTTATGCCAAAAATCTTTAAGATATTTTGTAAATTTCCTACTGTAAATATTAAAAAAAATAATTTTTGTTTAGTAATATGCATTGCTATGAACTTCATTCGGACAACTTTAAAGGTGATTTTCTCAATATTCAGCTTTCAGATGATGCATAAATTTCAATAAAAAAAAAATGACACTGGTTTTGTGGTCCAAGGTCACAAATAAGTAAATTACGCACACATATTAACTACTGCTTTTTTTTTCTTACCATTGTAGTCTCCTGGATCGACCCAAAGCTGTTGATGAAGATGTTCACCTTGTCCTCCACTGGGATACCTGCAAACACATGATAGCAATATAATCAAGCACATCAACCACGTGTGTAAAAGATGTGTGCTATTCTCAGATTCACCAAAGTGCAAAATAAATAGTTGCAAATTGCACTGTAGGATGTGAGAACTCGGGACCTTGGCAGATGTCCATTGATCTAATAGAGTTTCGTTCAGACATTTTCTTCTTCTGCTGGGTTCAGAATGACATGTTCTGGTTCTATAGGGTCTTGTGATGCCCAGCAGCACGACGGGGGAGAATATCCAATTACTGTGTACAATACATACTCTGCCATTCTCTGACACTGTGATTAAATGATCATTCTAATGAAGTCATTCATTATGTTATTCATGATGTTTGTGTAAAAAGTGCAAGAGCTGAATTTTATAGTTGTTTCATGAACATTGCTAGAGGTTTGAGAGGTTTGATAACCAGGGTATGACATGAATATTAAAATGCATCAAAAATATCTGATGCATTTCCAAGTGAAAAGGATAAAAATATTCGAAAAATAAAAATGGTCAGCAGAAAAGGAAGGGCATATTCCAAAGACTAAATATTTTGGTAGCACTTTACAATAAGGTACAATTCATTAATATTAATGAATCCATAAATGTAATTCATAAAATCTCATAATGTTTCATGTGTGTGTGTGTTTAGAAATTAAGAAATCAACACTGACTTACTTTATATTTATAAAACTGCATTTTGTTAACTGTTAGTTCATAATGCCTAATGTATTAGCACAAGGATATTTTGTTTATTTATAGTTATATTTATTGTTCCCAATGGAGCCTTACTGTCAGCTGAAAATGTGTTTAATATTTTTGTGCATTTCTGAGTGGGCCATTTAGTTTATTCATTGACTATAGCAGGGTTTAATTTGTTAATAAGTAAATCTCAGTACCTTTGAAGTTTGGTCGTATTCGTGAGTCATAGGTCATCATCAAGCGGTTGAGTATGTTGCTGGTTGAGTTTGCTGGGACTCTGTCCAGGTCCTCTGCTGATAACTGACTGGCAATGTCAAAACAGACACACACACGCTATACTGGCAGTACATCATATATCAAAGTCATACAAGGATGAAACTTGCCCTGGCAAAGAGTAAAAGCCCTCTCAGATTCAAGAACTATTCACTATTCGACACATCATTCCTAAGGAATAACGTCTGCTATGAGAAAATGCAGTAAAATGCACAGACACTTCTTTATGCTTAGTCATTTAGATATGGCCCTGGATATGTTTAGCTGGATCTGTTAGTATGTAATCGAGAGCATTGAGAAGGACACAGCTGATCCTGGACCAGTGCTAACAGTGCTATCCAGTCTGGCAGGCTCCTAAATTTATGGCCAGACTTTCACTCTGCTTAACAGCATTGCAATTCTTCATGACTGATATCCTTGCATTCTTGGAAGCCTTAAATGATTATGGGACCAGCACACGTATGTGTGTATGCGAGTGTGTTACTGCCCGGGAGACTTACGAGGGACAGACGACCTGTTTGCCTTTTTTCCCCTTCTTGGGTTTGCCTCCTTCTTTGGCAAAGCTCACTGCAGAGAACTGTATTAACAGCATCAACAAGATCAGCCCTTTGAGAAGCATGACTGCACACCTGCAACGCGCACAGACACATGAGTCAGCACAAACATGAATGCAGTCTAACTGTGGCATTCATTTAACAATGGCATTTATTATGTTAGTGCCACAGAAACATATATAAAACATCAGTAATAAAGGAATATAAATGATTTTTCTTCAAATCAACAGTTCTGCCAAAACATCTGGCCATCTAAGATAAAGATGAGATTTGGAGAAATGTAGTATTGGATGACTTGCTCACCAATGGATCCTCTGCAGTGAATGGGTGCCGTCAGAATGAGAGTCCAAACAGCTGATAAAAACATCACAGTAATCCACGACACTCCAGTTCATCAGTTAATCGATTGTGAAGTGAAAAGGTATGTGCTTGTAAGAAAATAATCCATCAGCAGGACAATTTTAACTTTAAATCATCACTTCTGGCCAAAATATGAGTCTAAAAAATCCATTCTCCTCACATCAAGATGACTTTTCCAATAAGCAGTGTATAGACAGAGGATACTTTAGAAGCAATGGTTTAATTATTCCCAATAGTGAATTAGTTTCTTGTAACACAGCTTTTCTCTTCACAAGATGTTAAGTGATGGACTGGAGTGTCGTGGATTACTTCTGGATTACTGTAAAGCTTTTATCAGCTGTTTGGACTTGCATTCTGACGGCACCCATTCACTGCAGTGCATCCATGGCTGAGGAAGTGTACTCATTTACATCTTGGATGGCCTGCGGGTGAGCACATTTTCAGCACATTTTCATTTTTGGGTGAATTGTTCCTTTAATCAATTAATTTAAACAAGTTACTGCTGTTAAAGACAAATTCAGAATTTTCTTAGAAAAGCATTAACAAACAAGTAAAATGAAATCTATGGCTATATGTTGTATTGTTTTATATTTCTCCCGCACAAATGTGACCCTGGAGCACAAAACCAGTCTTAAGTCACTGGGGTGTATTTTTAGCAATAGCCAAAAAAATAAATAAAAAAATAAATAAATAAAAACCATTGTATGGGTTAAAATGATTGTTTTTTTTTTCTTTTAGGATCATGTTATATGATGATATTTTGTAATTTCCTATCATAAATATATAAAAACGTAATTTTTGATTAGTACTATGCACTGCTAAGTATTCCTTTGGACAATTTAAAGGGGATTATCTCAGTATTTAGATATTTTTGGCACCCTACGAAGCCAGATATTAAAATAGTTGTATCTCGGTCATATATTGTCAGATCCTAAAAAACTTTCCTAAAGCTTTCAGATGATGTATAAATCTCAATTTCGAAAAACTGCCACTTAAGACTGATTTTGTGCTCCAGGGTCACATAAAGTCACTTATTTTTACATTGGAGACCAAGGCTTTGTCTGAACTTTTTGACTGTGATTTTCCGTGAAAATAGAAACAGTTCACCAAACACACATTCACCTGAGCACATGTTGTCATAGCTTTTACGTTCTAGGTTGTCACAATGAAACATTAAATTGTCCATTAAACAGTGGGTATAGAAAAGAATAACCCCCTTTAAAACAATCACATTTTATTGCTTTGCAGCCTGACATGAAGACAGTTTTTGTTTTATCCAGCTGCATTTACTCATTTCAACTTATAACATCCAAATTATCGATTCAACACTAACATGTAAGGTACAAAACACCAGTACATCAGGTGTAGCTATTTAAATTCATTTGACTTTCAGCTGTGCTCATTTTGATCAGCCCAGCATGAAAATAGATTTCCTTGAGAATTTCAGTCCTTGGTAGTGCAACTGAAGCAAACAAACAACTATGGGTGGCAAGACACTGTCAAAAGATCTCAGGGACAAAGCTGTGGACAGGCACAAGATAGTCAGAAGATAGATACAAACACATTTCAAAGGCTTTATCAATGCATAGAAGCACAGTGAAGTCTGTTTTTAAGAAGTGGAAGGTATTTGGTATAACACAGTCGCTCCAAACTGGATGAAAGAGTCAGAGAGGCAACCAAGAGTCCCACAGCATCTCTGAAGCAGCTGCAGGAATTTATGTGACGACAATCTCACAAATGTGGCTCGTATGGCAGGGTTGCAAGAAAAAAGCCGCTCCTCAAGAAAGGCCACATGTGAGACTGAGCTTTGAAGATTCTGAGGCAGATGAGACTAAAATTGAATTATTTAGCCTCAACACCAAATTATATGTCTAGTGGAAATCCAATACAGCTCACCATCTAAATAACAGTAAAGCATGGAGGTGATGATAACCTGTAATGAGGGTGTTTCTCTGCAGCAGGACTGGAGCTCTTGTCAGAACAGAAGGGAAATGGATGTGGGAAAATACTGTCTTGAGGAAAATCTGCTTTCCTTCCAACATGACAATGGCCCACAGGGCCTAAGGAGAAAAATCTGAATGCCTTTGCATGACAGTCAGAGCCCAGACTGAAAATCTGTGGAATGACTTGACGACTGCAGTCCACAAACTGTCATCATCAAATTGAACTGAACTTGAGCAGTTCTGCAAAGAAGACAGCAAATATAGCAAATTCTATATGTGTAAAGTTAGTAGAGACAAATCCCTACAGAATAGGCTAAAGGCTGTAATTAAAGCATAAGGTGCAGAAGGGGCTGCTGATCCCTTTTCCAACCCAGTGATTCTGTTTTTTTCTTCTTACATGTTTGTTACATCCTTCACTTGGATCTTAGAATTCGTTTTTAACTGGATGCTTGTACAAAGTGTCTGCTTTTTGAGTATCTTGATATAGAAATGGCTTTTACTTAATAAACTGAATAACAATCTCGTCCAAACCCCCCTGGATCAGTTTGAGAGACGCGCTTTGATCAGACCTTGAGAATAATGTGCAGAATAATAACAGCTGAGTGAAAAACCCTCGGGAACGAATCCAGCACTAGATCCGAGGAGGACACACTCATCACACCATTAAACACTCCTCCAGACTTATACACGAAGACCAGTAAACACACGCGTAATAAGTCACTCTAAGAACTTGATAAATCATGCTGAACCGAGACAAGCGCGCGTCAGTGAGAACATCTGAACATAGGACAGAATATACAGACACGCAGTCTTACCTCAAGAAGAAAACACAGCAGATGTTAGTGTCCCCCGCTCAAACAAGCTTCCAGCAAACACACGGCCGTCATTGTACGTGCATCCACGCTCCGGGTTCAGTTTCGGTGTGGGTGATGATGGAGTGCGCGTGCACGCACCTGTCCCGCTGCAGTGATGCTGCTGATGCTGAGCTCTCGCGTGATGCAGCAAGCTCTGTCCCGCACCGGCGTCACTTTCTCCGCATGGATTTAAGTTATGAAACCCACTGAGCTACAGCACCACTGGCTGAATTCGAAGATATAAAGCACCCGTGTTATGCAAAATCAGAGTAGAAGAAATGTAAACTGTTGAACGCAGCAGCACATACACCTTTATCAAGAATGTGCGCTGTGATTACATTAAGAATTCACGAGATGTTAGTGGTTTTGTGAACAGCTCCTCCTCACCTCGATGCGTCCTTCGTGTCACATTAAATCACAACCCTCCCTGTAAACAGATTCACACTGAGCCCCTGAACTAAACGAGGGCATGGGATGGATAGAGAGAGAGAGAGAGAGAGAGAGAGAGAGAGAGAGAGAGAGAGAGAGAGAGAGAGAGAGGGGAAGATAAATGATCCCACGTGAGAATGGGAATGAGAGAGAACAAGAGTCACACGAACATTGTGAAGGTACCCTGAGAATAAGATTAATTATATTTAAATAAATCATTAATTATATAGCAAATTTATGATGTTTGCGTGTTTGTGCACACACACATTTATCAATATATAATTATATATTTCTATAAACATTAGCTACACTGATCAAAATCTTTAATAAATCATCATACATATGGATAACATATAAATGAATAATTAATTATAAATGCATATAATTAGTTATATGATATAATAATCATGAAATAATTATTAATACATTGATGCATAGCAGTATGAGTTATATCAAATAAATTTCATCTTCTTCTCTCTCTATATGTATATGAAGTAGAAAAACTTTAGTGCATAGGTGTCTGAAAGATCCCAGTAGAAATACAGCGCAAATGAGAAATAAAACACTTCAATTGGGTTTCAGAATTTGTGAAGCTATTCTGCTCACAGCGTGGCACAATGCCAGCGTGCTGCAGAGGAGACACACACACACACACACACACACACACACACTGCTTCACGATGGTCTTTACATCAGCATTTCAGATGCTGTAAAACATCAGCACTCACACCTATCACACACACACACAAACTTGTGTCAGATGTGGTAGTTTAACAGGTGAATTATGATTTAAAGAAAACAATTACAGCGAGTGACTATAATTCTTATAAAAGTCATCACTGCACAACCGCATCCATTCAGATAATAAAAAACAAGACAGATGCTATGCCAAATATGGGGCATGCTTTCATGGCTTCTGCACGTATAGAACACACACACACACACACACACACACAGACACACACACACCATCTGTCCAGGGCTAACAGGAACACAATTTATCTTCTGCATGGGCAAATTTGACCACTACAAATGAAGAATGGAGCTCACTGTTCAGATGCCATGACCAAACACAAGGCAGGATTGGGTCATGCATTTAATGTTTAGTGCGAACTGCCTCTTTAAAGCACATAATTCAATCTCAAACCACAGATAGACCAGCAAATAAATCAGGCTTCACAAAAATGTAGCAATTTGTATATTACAGCTTATTCAAAACACAGTTGGCCTATACAGTATGTCAAAAGCTATGGAGTAAAGCTAAACTTTAAGTCAAGAGTAGCCGACTTTAAACTCATTCATTATAACATTCAAGGCCACATATAAGGTGAAGGGACAGTCCAGCTCAACAGAACTGTCAGCAGTCTTTCTCCTTTTATTAGCTCACACTGCAGTGCTGAACTCTTGTGGCCAAGCTATTAAACAGCAGTACAAACCCCTCCGATTAAACCTGATCCTCTTTACCAGGTTAATGTGCAGAGATAACATTCATGAGTTGATTTCCCCCAAAATATCAATGCTATGTGGCTGTATTGTTTTTAACATTGCTGTGTGTTTGAGCCACCTAATAAAGCAACATCATTTCATTTTCATTATTATAAATGTTCCTAGTCCCTCCTGAAAGTATATCTTTCACCTATAAGACACTGTAGAAATACAGAGTAACTACTGATGACAAACATGTTTACAATGTACCAAAAAAAATATTTTATTCAGTTTTTTAAGATTAATAAACCATGATTGCAAATTGCTACAATACTGGTAAATAAATAAAAGAAATATTTTTTAATGTTGAATAAAAGATGATCATTCCTGACTTCTCAAAATTCAGTAGACAGGAAACAATCTGAAAACAGGAAACATAAGAGCAACAGTTATTCAAAATCATCCACAGTTTTGTTCACAAAATAATCATGAAACAAAAAGTATTAAACACTGCATTTCCAATTCTGTAAGCAATTAAATATGGGATGGTGTGGTATTTTGTAAAGTAAAATATGCAAACGTTATTACATAATAAAAATAATGTTACCTTAAGCTAAAATAAGTGTTTGGATGTGTAATTATGTTACTGTTGTACTTTCTGACATATAATGTTTCTATGTCTATTGGAGTGTGCGTTTGGGGAAAATAAAATGTAATAAAATCTGGAAATTAAAAAAATACATAAATGAAAGGACTGTTGAAATTGTGTAAAATAAAAAATAAATTATTAAAGGTATAAATCTCTAAAAAATAAACATAAGAGAAGACATCGAGAAAGGTCTGTTCGGTTGCCAACATTCTTCAAAATATCTAACTTTTATGTTTCACATAAAAAAAAGATTTGGAATTACATAAGAGTTAGTAAATGATAATAGAATTTTCATTTTTTAGGTGAACTATTACTTTAAAATTCCATGTTCAATGTAAATTCAATGTAAAAAAATAAATGTAATCGTTCAATTCTCATTTTCATCAGTCTCAGAGTTTTGGCTAAACAAGAGTTTATTCTCTTAAATCTGATACAACTATATTTAAGGGTTTTTATTCTGTCATCACCCTCTCTTGATCTCTGGTCCTCAGTGCTCCAGTTGGTCCTGCTGCAGATATCTGGAGCAGTCTGAGGTTTTCTTCACCTCACTGACATTTAAAGGCTCAGAGCACATGGGACACACCGACTCGGTCTCTAAGAGTCTGAAACAAACGCATACAGATACAGAAAATCAATGGATGGTTGGGTGACTAGATCCGTGGACCACGGATGGATGAGACTTACTGGGTGAACTGTGAATAGAGAGCGGGGAAATCACAGTGTGGGCACACACACCAATCCTCCTTGACCATGTGACGACCCTGAAAATAATGACACGCACATCTATCAGACAACCGGCGTCTGCATATACACACTAAAAGATCAAGTCATGTTTACTGGCATTCCTCTCCTTGCAGACACAAACAACTAAAGAATGAAATATAGCACCAAGAGAGGAAGTTAAGGAAGAGGCTGAGGAGCGGTTCTCTGGATCTGGAGCAGTTGGTCAGTAGATGAAGGTGTCTGTACTCACTGTGGCGATACAGTAAGGCAGATTGTTTTTACAGCCGGGACAGAGCAGCTCACAGTCAGGCAGACCGAAGCCACAGGAGGGACAGGGGGAGCTCTCCTCCTCCAGCTCTGAAGTATCTGGACGACTGACGGAAAACACAAGAGTGTCAATGATTGGCTCACTGCAACGCAAATGTGTTTCATACATTTAACTCAAAGCAAATATTTCTGTACATATGAAAAATGTATAAAACTCTCACATACCTTGGGTAAAGAAAAACAAAGAAAGAAAAAAAGTTTTACAAAATGTAAAGTACAGGATATCTGCCGGATTTTTAAGCTCAGATTTAAGATACGATTAGGGCAATGTCATATACTAAACTGTATAAAGCATGATTCACAGTTCAGATACAAGTTTTCACAAAACAAACAGTTTTATAAAATTATAAACTTCACATTTCAGCCTTCAAACCATTTTTAAGAAAATGGATGAATTAAAATTAAATTTAAATGTATGCATTTAGCAGACGCTTTTATCCAAAGCGACTTAGGCTTTCAATTTTACCTATCATGTGTTCCCGGGGAATCGAACCCACAACGCTTGATAGCACAATGCTCTACCAATTGAGCTACAGGAACACTGAGTCAAAAGTGATGAGTCATGATGAGGATGAGTCCAAAGTATCAATTATTATATGAATTTAAACAATTACTTATAATTAGAACAGTAATTTTGTGCAGCTTTTGTACACTGTATTTCAGAACAATTTTGTTTACACATCATCTGCAATCCGGTTTAAACCAGTGGTTTTCAACAAGGGGTCAGGGCGCAGAAGAAGGGCCTCAGATTACCCGAAATAATTTAAAATAAGACAAAACAAGCTTGAAAATAAGAACAAAAAGGGCATTTTTATAAAGAATACAAATTTTTCTAGTTATGCCAAACTAGTTGTTGCTGGAGAACGCTTGGAATTCTAAAACTGAATTAATTCTAATTATTTAAGTAACTCCTGGAGACACTTATTTTTATTTGCTTAAGAAAGGGGTGATTTAAAACAGTGGCGTAGGCAAAAGTGAGTGGACACAAGTAACTAACGGATGGAGTACGACTCAATATTCAGGTCATTTCAATCTGTTAGTTTCTTTCCCTCGTCAGAAGTCCTTTTTACAAAATTATGCAACTCGTCAAGAATTAGTCAAAAACACATTTTCAGGAACTGCTGGTTTAAACAGAAGCTGAATGCACTGATGAAGCACTGCACTTGATGCACCATTTACAGCATTTACTTTATTTGTATCTATTTTAGTGAATCAAGAGCTACAACAAAGCACAGACATTCTCATTAAATGTCCCTTGTGCGTCTTACCGGACCATGGCCTCGATCTTCTTCTTGTATTTGAGATCAATCTTGTTTCGATATTCTGGTCTCATCAGCATAGAGGCAAAGCTGAAGGCAGAGTTCCTTAATCCAGCACGATGACATTCAATCACCGCTGATGTGAGGATGGGGACAATGTCTGTAGGACACACACACACAGCTTTATGCAACATTAAAGGTGGACTTATGTTAGCTAAAAAAGGCATAATGTTCAGGGAAACCACAGAGACTATGACAGAGATGCCTTGATAGACTGAATGAACTGCTGTTGTGTTGAATCAGCTCATTACACATCACTGTCAAAACTCTTAAAGCTGTGTTGGTCATCATATAATTAGCTTAAAAGGCACACGTGATCCAAGAGATCTATTATTGACTGTTAAACCAGAGATATGTCATCTCCTCTCTATATAAGAAACGGTCTAGTGGATCTGACTGCTATAGCAGTACTGAAGTAGTTCGCTGTACGAGAGAGGCTCACGGGACGGGAATCTGCTGATGTTGTTGGACACACGGATGAGCATTCGTGCCCCCTTTAAATGATCTCCTCTTTTGACATGGATCTGAAAAATTGATGAAAACACAAACATGTAAAACTTTGCAGAACAGTGAATATCTCATTAGTACAATTTACAGAATTCTAGACCTATTCCATCCACTAACGTGTTTATTTACATAAATATAAAAATATAAATAGTAAACTGAGGCCGCAATAAGTATTTGAACACTTTTGTTCACTTCAACCAAATTTAAAATTAATGTTAAAAATATTAGATACAAGCCATCAAATCAAGTGATGCACAACCAACCAGTATCTAGGTGATTTTTACTGGATTTATGAAGTCAGTTTCTGAAATTAATAAAACAATCTGGAAGATTTTTTAATGTTTCTGAAAGTCTCTTACGATCACCAAAGCTGCATATATTTGATAAAAATACAATTTATTTTAAATTGTACATTTTACAATTTTAAATAGCTGTTGGATAAATCATACTTCATAAATCATACTCCCATGCTGATTTGGCGCTCAAGTTTCATATCTTTTTTTACCTTTTATTCTAGTCTATTACTTTTATTTTCAACTTATTTTCATTTCTTATTATTAGAAATTTTGAAAATATATATATCTATTTTTTTTTTTTTTTTGGAAACATTGATCATTTTTAACCACTATTTAATGAACAAAGCTTCAAAGAACATTTGCATTTATTTGAAATAGACTACATATACATACATATATATATATATATAGTGATTATGTAAAAATATTTACCATCACTTTTAAACAATGTAACGCCTGCCTAATGAATTAAAGTATGCATTTCTTAGTATGCATTAAAAACTTTGGAATATGCTTCTTGGATTGATACTTTGCAATATAATGCAATAACGTTCATTCATTTTACCTTTTTGGGCCCACTACATAAAATATTTTATCATAAAGATAAATGTTGTGAAAACACTGAAATATTTGCATTTATTATTTTTCTACAAATAAGATCTGTGAGGTTGTGACAGAGCAGACCTGTATGTGTGTGAATGTGTTTCCCACCTTCACTAGTATGTAGCTGTGCAGGATCATCAGGTTTGTGGCCATCTCTGCAGGGATCTTAATGTTCTGCGTCTGAAGCTCAGCATACATGCTGAACAACACATCATGGGCATTCCTGTAGTTTCCTACAACACACACACACACACACACACTTTAATTGTGCTTTACAAAAAACACAGGGTGGGAATTCCCTGAGTAGTTATTATCTTAAACTTGGAGTCTGCATTGGTGTAACACACTCCCAAACATTTGCGCTTAAAGCAGCAACAGTGAATGACTGTTTAGTAAATGTACTCCATTAGACCTTCACTACATGGATAACCAAAAAGCACTGAAAGCAGACCTGCAGATTGCTCCTCTCTGGCGATAATAATAGCAGTTCTCGCCGCCTCTCTGTACTGTTTGAGAGCCATGTACAACCGGAACAGATATTTAGCATCCTAGAAAAGAGCAGAACCAACAAACATTATCTAGTCCATACACTTTATCTGAAAACAGACTTCTGATGCTAATGTAAATACTAATATCATCAAATAAGGTAGAACATCCTACACAAATGATTTGCTCCCAATCAAACCATTTTCCAACATAAACTGTTTTAATAACTACAAAACAAAGACACACAGTCAGAATATGAAGTAATAAAGCAGAGGAACTTTACTGAAACACACTTTGACATTGCACACGCGCACACACACACACACACACACACACACACACACGGGCCTTCTGCTGGGTCACCACAAAGGAAATATCAGCAGATGCAATGAGCTACTCACGGCAAGAGACTACACACATGCAGTGACATGAAGAGAGAGAGGATGAGTGAGAGATGATGAGTGGAAGGACAACAGGAACCAATCACATGATGAGAGCAACAAATCATTCACATTATAAAATTGCAAATATCAATAGATGCTTGTTTTGAAAATAGTTACGGTCCACAATTTCAAAAGAAACACCGGACAATAAATGATAAAGTAAAGGCAATGTTAGAGCAACTACTAGATAATCCTCATGTGTCTAATTTAATTTATTTTGTAAAAATCCTGGAACAAGAAGTGATGTCATGGAACATAAACATTTACAAATAGTTCTGACTCCAAATTCAGATTGGAACAAAAGCGGTAAGTTTCTACAATACCATTCAAATGCAGTTAGATATTTAAAAAACATATGTAAAAGTCTATTTAAAAGTCTCTCTATTTAAAAGAGTACTAATGTATAAATGTGTACTAAGTATTATTACATTTACTCCAGTCTTCAGTGTCTTTAATGCTGATTTGCTGATCAAAAAACTGTTTTTTTTTTTTTTTTTGGAAACCATAATACATTTTCAGATACATTTGTATTTTTTTTTGGATGAAAATAAAGTCCAAAAGAACAAGATTTATTTGAATTTGTTTTGTAAAAATGTAGAAGTCTCCACTCTCACTTTTGATCACTTTATTTCATCTTGCTAAACTAAATCTTGACAAAACATTATATATTTTTTTATTATAGATTTTTATTATAAACTAAAATATACTATATTTCTTTGAGGAACAATGTCATATTCCGATTCATTAAGTTCCAATTAATGTATTAAACAAAATTCCGAATTTAATTTAATTCCAGATAATATTACCTTTGGCATTCCGTCACTTTCCCCCATCAGATAATCAATAAGCTGATTGGTCAGAGCTTCATCCTTTGCTTCCCCTACCTGTTAAACAGACAGTGATCAAATCTTTAACAGAAATTAATTATAATTATAAATCTATAACATTTTTGTATTATTTATTTTTTTAAGCAAGTGAATTCAAGCATCAGGCAACATTGACATCTGTTTATTTCTTGTCTTTAAAAAACATTATCTAGAAATGGGAATCAGACGGGATCTGGTGATATCTCTGGGTAATACTATTCAAAATAAATGATGTGAGCTGTAGTGTAGTAAAGAGCGAGTGAGTTGCTCCCCAGCTGTACTCACTGTCTCAATGGCCATCTCTATGGACAAACTGTCATCAGAGCTAGGACATTTCAAGAAGTGCTTCAGCGCCTGTGTGTGGACAGACAGACAGACACAGATATATTAATACGCATTTAATGACGGAGGTAATTAGCACAGTCAGTTGAGTAAAGAACCCCTTTGGAGTTAATGAGCAAAGAGAGAAGGGCGAGCAAGTGTGTCGAAGACTGAGAGCAAATGAAGAGAAAGTGCACTCATGCATGGGAGGGAGGGAAAGACAGGAAAAGAAGCACACACAGTTCTCGTACCCTGCTGTACTGTCCACACTTCTGGAAGAACTTCCCAGCCTGAAGATGATTCTTCTCCCCCTCAAAATACAACGCTATGCTCTGATAGTCCTCTACTGTAGCCTCCGAACCTGGACACATGAACAGAGCATTGACATACTGAACTATTTATTTTGAAAACTACTATAACTCATATTTCATCAGCACATATATGATGTGGACATGTACTGCGCAGCAGGAGTGAGGAGATCAGAGAGCTCACCGATGATGTCAGCGTAGACCTCCATCTGCCCGTGCTGCTGGGCGAGCTGGAAAGCTTCATCGCTGCAACGTGATAAAACCAGGAACTGGATCGCTGAGCCATAATCACTCAAACGCAGGAAGAACCTGTGCAGTCACAAAACATTTGTCAGGCAAACAAAGGACTAATAATCTGGAAAATGCACTTTCACTGGTTAGGAATACATCTTGTAAAAGAGGAGAAATTATATCATTTACCGTATTTTCCGGACTATAAGTCACACTTTTTTTCATAGTTTGGCTGGTCCTGCGACTTATAGTCAGGTGCGACTTATTTATCAAAATTAATTTGACATGAACCGAGAGAAATGAACCAAGAGAAAACATTACCATATCCAGCCACGAGAGGGCGCTCTATGCTGCTTCTGTAGTCTACACTGAAAACATAGAGCGCCCTCTCGTGGCTGGAGATGGTAATGTTTTCTCTTGGTTCTAAATAAATGCGACTTATAGTCCAGTGCAACTTATATATGTTTTTTTCCTCATCGTGACATATTTTTGGGACTGATGCGACCTATACTCAGGTGCGACTTATAGTCCGAAAAATACGGGTAATTTCCTAGACAGAGGTTTTTGTGGTTTCTCTCTTTACTCACCTGGCCACCATTTTGGCTCCTTCGATGGACTGAGTTTCTCGTACGATGCGGACAGCATCCTCAGGGCTGTTAAGATGCTCCAGTAGGATCCGAATGACGTTGTCCCAGTCTCGTGCACTCTCATAGGCCATTGCTGCCTCTTTATATCTATTCACATTCGCAAAATTTGGAAAGTGGCAATCAGGGAATGCTGGACTAAGTGTTGCTTGAACATGATTTTATGATAATGTTCATGACACGAGAAGAAACGTTTCCCTGGATAAACACACTATCTTTTAGAATTCAAGTGCTCCTATTTAGAGAGAAACAAACCATTAATTAAACTGAGCTGAAAACATTTTCAATATTTTCAGTCAATCAGAAAAAAAAATTAAAATTTTTTAACTATCCTCAATGCTGTATCTCAATTCACACAGTAGTACACAACAGTCAACCGCAAAAACAACGGTTTAATTCTAATGAGAAGGTGGAATTTATTTATTTTTTGCATTTTGGTGGAAAATCTTTAATAACAGTAAATACATATATATAAATGATATATGTTGTTGGAAGTGTGTTTTCTTGGAGCGACTGTACTGCATTTGATACATACTTGCCATCTGCCTCTTTTGCCTTGGCGTACTGCAGGTGAATCTTTGGGGAAGTCACATGGGGCAAAAGCTCGCCCACCTTTGCCCTGAGTCAACAGATCAACATTAGCCACAAATCACAGGTTTCCACAGCACAACATTCAAATCTGTGATGTTTTGCGGTGAAGTTGCATTACCAGTTCTTGCAGCGTATGTAGACAGAGGCAGCTTTGTCATAGTACTGGCCTTTCTCATACAACTGAGCTGCTTCTGAATATTGCTACACACAAAAAAAGCATTCAGTTAACAACAAAAACATCATGAATCACAGCATACTACTCTTTAACAGACGCAAATGAGATATAAACACACATTCAGAAACACAAACACGCACCTTCATGCTTTCCAGAATGGCTCCACAGTCTTTCTTCAGAGCTCTGCTGGGGTGTTTGATGGCCTGGTTGGCTCCTCTACGGATGTCACCCATACGAATAGACATACGAGCCACTCCTGCCAGACAGCTCTCATCATGATCCTGGAACTACAAACACACGTATCAGGATCTCCTGCCAACTACGGGCCTCCATCCATCACATCTTTCAAGAAGCAGCTGAATAAACCTGCTATTGTACACTATAAATATCATTGGCTCTTAGACAAATTAGCTTTTGCAACACTTTTGGAAGTAATGCAAGATGCAGGATCTATGTTCTATGTTCTATGTTCTATCCCATCTCACCTTCTTGTTTCCTGTTATGCCTTTCTCGTAGTGAGCCAGTGCATTTGTATAATCTCCACTAGAAGGCGACACAACAACGTATGACATTACAGTCAGGTACAGGAACATGTGCATGAGCATGTGATGTCGTATGTGATTAGCTAATGCAGTGTAGCTGACTTACACAAATTCGAGCTGTATGGCATATTCTTTAGAAATAAATGGGATCTCATCAGGGTCCAGTCTTTTGGCCAGCTGTAATGCACTGTCCCAATGCTGCAGGTCCCTTCTCATCTACACACACAACAGCTCAACTGCTACAGTGATAAAAGTAATACTTAAATGCACACATGTGAGGTTTCATGCATGTGTGTGCATGTCTGTTTTACCTCCAAAGCTGCCATCGGATAAGAAGAAGTCAGATACAAGTCCTGGGCTCGGTTGTAGTCGTTGCAGAACATGGCCAAATGACCAGCCAGCAAATTTTGATCTTCAATTCCCTACAGACACAGTTGAAGAAAAACAATGCATTGCATTAAACAGTTTAAACTTCTCGTTTTTAAAAATTGCTCTTTTCCAAAACCTACTACTACACCTAAATGGAGCCCTTTCTCAGACAGATATCATTTTTCAACAATTATTGACATACACACTATATTACCTTGGCATTAACTTACAGCAAACTTGTAAATGCTGCCGTGTGAGCGTTACTTTCTCTTTGAGAGATACATGCAATGCCTTAATGTTAGTGGCAGATGCACAGCTTTTGGAACAGCTTTGAATCCGCAGTGCATATACTGTATGATGCCTTATAGTTGCAATGCAACGGAACTAGTGACAGATCTTTTCTTCCACACATATCCATCATCAAAACATAATTTATTTGTTGTTGACAGGATAGACGCAGATCTTAATGCGAGCTTGCAGTCGACTGTAAAAAAGAGGTAGGGTTTATGCTGACAAAATAACTGGAGTAGTCTGGAATCCTTCACCAGATTCTGTCGTTTCATGACATTTTGACATGCGGTCACACCTTGATGTCCTCTAGGGACATGACCATGCCGACGTTTCCCATCATGCGGTATACTCTGATGGCCAGTTCCACCTCCATGTGATGAAGACATGCCCTGCCCAGCTCACTCCATGCCTCGCTTCTGTTCAAAGCTTTACAGATATTCCACGCATCAGAAAACCTGCACACACACACACTGTAGCTGAAGAAATCCGATGTCAAATTAGTTGCAATCACTAATACATTATGCATGCAACAACCATGCTTCCAGAAGCATTGAGGTTTGTATTATTTGGCTTGGTTTAGTAAAGCCTGCACAATAAACTAGCAATGTAGCATGAAAATACCTTTTGAGCATAACAGCCTGTTGCAGTAACGGCTGGAGTTTGTCTTTACTGGTGTCACTGTGTGGGTTGTTGAGGAATGAATGTGTGTTCAGAACCACACTATTAATCTTCCCACTCTGGGTCTGACATGTCAGCTCCCCGTTATGCAACAGCAAGGGCTTATGGGAAAATGGCAACTTGGTGGCACCTACTAGAATCACTTTAGAACCTAGAAAAAAACAATGCATTGCATATATGTTGATATTCTCATAACTTGACAATTTGAGGCTTATCTCTCCAAGGCAATGTTCATGTTTTCCTCAAAACGACTGAAAGAATGTCTGAGTGATATCAGTTTTACCCTGTATGGTGTCTTTGTGGAAGGCATACGTGTAAACTTTGTCTTCCTCATACGCCACAAACACGCCTTTATTGCCGAACCAGTTTTCCCACAATACCCCTTTAATGGCAGGAGAGAAGTCTGGGATCTCAAACACGGAATCATTCACCTGTAGGAAATACAGAATTCACATTAGCCTCTTACTACTGCTCACTAAATACATAGTTCACCCAAAAATTTTAATTCTGTAATCATTTATTTAACCCTCGTGATCTTTCCAAACCTGATCGACTTCCTTTTATCTGGAAGTCAATGGTCACCACAACTGTTTGGTTACCAATATTCTCTTCAGAAGATGTTTTGAAAATAAAGTCAGTCACACAGGTTTGGAACGACATGAGGGGAAGTCATTTTAGGTGTACTATCCCTTTAAGAGATGAAATATGTTTTTGTACCGGGCAATATAGGAAGCTGTCACTTTTTTCATCAATAAAAACGAGACGTGTTCCATTGGGGTCTGGAAAGACTTTGCGTACACCCACTGTGTGCCGATACTCATTCACACTTTGCCAGTCTTCAAAATAAAAACACTGAATCAAGCCGGTCTACAGAAAGAAAGATGAGCAGAAAAACATTCAGAATGATACAAGTTTAGGTTAATAAGGTACATGAGGTCATGTTATATAAGAAACAGTCGCACTAAAGAGAACACATTACACACACTTTAGTACCTTACTGCTTTTATAAAACTTCGAAATGTTAAGGACATAAACTTTCATCCTATGCATCCTTTGCTAGAGGATATATACCATATAAAAATAACAGAACTATAATGTATTATTAACAGAAACCGGGAATGTTAATATAAGTAGATTGATTAACTATAATTCATTTTGTTACGTTTCAAGAACTTGTTTTTTTGATAAAGAAATGCTGTTTGATTTCAGTTTACATATTGATTGTACTTTTTAAATTGTTAAGATTGTTTTAATGTATTATTAATACTAATAATATTTTAAATATCCACTGTCATGTCAAATATGATGTAAAGCTGTGTTCATGCCATTTAAAAATATTAGGTCTCCGCTCGTGTGGCATAGTAAAGTGTCCTTCAGGGTACTTTTCGGCTAATGTTTAATGAATGCTGCATTTTGGACATACTAGTTTTTGCATACTGTATAGTAAGGAATTAGGTGATGTATGCAATTTATGAAGTATATTTAACACAAACCAATTAGCATCTAAAACCATAACTATCGGTTTAATAAAACGAGGTAAAGGAGAAAAACTCACGTCCGTCCCATAATACAGAAACTCAGAGGTGAGAGCATGACTGAGTATGCGGTATTTCTGATCGGCTTCTGGGAACAGTTTCGTCTGTCTGTCCTCCTGAACAACCTGCTCATCTCCATCAATCTTTCATACACATGCACACACACACAAATGAAAACAACAATTAAGATGAAAAAGCTGACCAATTAAAACATTTTTTCACATGATTGTCTTCTTACCACATGCAACTGGACCTTCCCCTCAAACAAGGCAGCAGCATAGTCACAGTTCAGACACATACTGGCCACTGTTCCTAAATACTCGGTGTCTTTTACACGCTCCACACCTGAAACACACACATGCACACTTTCAGGGACAGTTCACCCAAAGATGAACATTCTGTCAGCATTTACTCACCATCATGTCATTCCAAAAACACATAAGATTTTAAAATGATATGTAAAAATTGATAGCCTGAATGCACTGTAAGTCGCTTTGGATAAAAGCGTCTGCTAAATGCGTAAATTTAATTTAATTTAATTTAAAACGCAAAATGAAACCTTATTTTTACTGAAATCTGACAGGTTTCTGTCCTGCATTGAAAGTCCAAGTAATCAAAACGTATACGGTCATAAAAATGTCATAAAAATAATCCATATGACTCGAGCAGTCTTGTGAAGAAATATGATTGATTTATAAGATGAACAGAGATTTCATATATATCTTAATTTGTGAAGAATAACTAAAGTCTTATGGGTTCAGAACAATATGAGGAAGAGCAAAAGATGACCGATTTTTCTTTTTTGGGTGAACTTTCCCTTTGAATACAGAAAGTCAAAACTTTCCCTTTGCCTGAGGGAATGTGAATGTGAATTCATGCTGGTTCTCACTTACCACTGTCTCCTAACGCATAAAACCATGCTCTGTTATTCATGCCTACAGCAACATGATATGGTCCAACAGCTATGAAACTAGGCTCTACTTCCACTGCAATAGCAACGGGGGGCTCCTGAGAAGAGATAAAAAACTATCAATAAATTATACTTTTACATCTTCTAAAAAACTTTCTGGCCAAAACACAACATAAGTGTTGCTATGCAGTTTCTCAAGTGCCCTGAATCATTCCCTTGGCTCCACCCCCATGTCAAAACAGTGCCAGAAATCAAGACGCACAAAAACGTGAAGCGCAAAGGGGAAACAAACTTGACTGAAATGCAAAATAAAAGCAGCGTTGCAAATAAATGAGTAGATCTGTCCATGGAAAATATGCATTGCAAAATCATTGCTTTCACGCTGTTTCATTCATGTTTTACAATTATTTATTTTTGTTGGCAAAACGTAATTTTTTCACAATACTACATTTTTTTTTTTTT
Source organism: Carassius gibelio (assembly GCF_023724105.1). Classification (NCBI taxonomy): domain Eukaryota; kingdom Metazoa; phylum Chordata; class Actinopteri; order Cypriniformes; family Cyprinidae; genus Carassius; species Carassius gibelio. The sequence continues at coordinate 3,910,135 of NC_068371.1, read as the reverse complement.
TTGCAATTCATTATTTTGTTTGCAAAACTTAATTATTTTGCATATAAATGCGACATTATATTGACTCCATAAGGTGTGCCATTCATTTTCTAAGCAGTCAGAGATGATGCAACGGGTTAAAAAAAATCCCTCTGACCATATCTGCAGGTTCTTTTAAGCTGAGCCATTTAGCGACCACCCAGAGCACACTAGAAAGCAACTGTATGTCTGTGTGTCGTCTCTTACCCCTTCCACCTGGTTGTCGACTGTAACTTCCAGCAGCGATGTAAGATAAGCGATTCTAGTGCCACTGCTGTCTCCCAATATTGGCAGCTTGGTGAGGAAGACGTGCAAAGATCCCTGCTGAGAAGATACAGCGAGCAGCTGGCCGTCATCAGTCCAACACATCTGATCAAGGCCTGAGAAAAACACCCACAGAACTAAGAACCAATGCTTTACATACAAATACACTGCATGAGTACACACCAGATATTAAGTTTACCTTTGGTCTCCTCATCCAGAGTGACTATAGCATACATTTCCTTCAGATCAGTCAAGTCGTGTATCTTAATACTGACAGGGAGATATAATAATGTTATCTCAAAGCACAAGAAGAGTGGTGGATGAAACCGTTATGAGGTGCATACTAATGAACACTTTTACCAGTTGTCCCCGCAGGACGCAGCCTTGTTTAGAGACTGTGAGATGGCGATGCTAGTCAGGCTGTCTTTATGATTGTGCGCTTGAAACAACTCTTGGCCAATCTCACGGATATGTGTGGAAATGACCACAAAGTAGCCATGTGAAAAGCCAATCATGATATAGCCATCCCCATACCTAGAGAAAGAAAGAAACATGAAAGACACAACTAAATGTGCAATTACTTGATTTGAGTGATTTGTTTTCTCTTTGTATTTTTTTTGTATTCTTTAGGTATAAGAAAGGTACATTACAAATAAAATGTATTATTATAATTATAAAATGACCTACAGCCAGACTTTGACATGCATATTAAAACTGTGTGTGTGCGTGCGTGCGTGCATGTATGCGTGTGTGTGTGTGTACCAGCGGTAGGAGATGATGTTGCCGTAACGCTGCTGGAATGCCAGTTCTATGGGGTTATCAGGGTCATTCAGATTAAACAGAAACAGAGTCTTCTTCCCCAAAGCCACACTCACCTGTAAATTAAAGATCATTTAGTAAATCTATAGATATTTTTTCATACTCATGAAACAACGTGAAAAAAAAAAAAAAAAAAACAGATTTGGTGGAAGCAGCCAGCAGAAGTTGCTTCTCAATGTTTCTGAGCAGATGAAGAAAAAATTAGATGCTTAGGGTTTAGAAATTTTATTTTTATTTTCCAATAAAGTTTAAAATAAAATAAAAATTTTAAAAATTGTTTTGCAAAAATTGTAATGTATAAAAAAGCGTAAAAATATTATTGCAATTTAAGATTTTGCTCTTACATTAATTTCTACCTACTGTATAAGTAATGAGCTTGTGAACATACAGTGCTTTCTCCTGGAGATGATCTCTCGTCTGTTTTCATCACTGAGAACTGAACATCTGCAGGATCTGCTCTCACAGAAGTCTGAAGAAGAAAAAAGGGAGATAGATTATGCTATTTATAGGTCTGCAATCAACATATACAGCATTACAGGATCTCTCTCTCTCTGAGGACCCTGACGCACCTGTCGAATGGTGTCTCCCTCGTGGTTGCTGATGGTTATGCTGCGGTCTTCGCTGCCCAAAGCCAGCAGGTTATGGGAGCTCCAACAGCCACAAGTGATTTTCTTTGTGTGCTTACCTACATGAACACATGCATGATGTGAAAACTAGTCAGCACTCTATAAAATTCAGGTTTCATAAATTAATCAAATTTCTACCCAGATTAAATAGTAAAATAAAGAGGAAAATATGCTTTTAATAGACAAATGTCGGTAGTCGGAAATGTGATACATCACGGTAATGAATATGCTAATGAATATTCACTCCTAAATACCATGAATAATTATATATTACAAATTATTCCGAATTTCACATGAGAAGCACATGGAGGAACATGTGAGAGATGTGCTGAATGAAAGCACATTCACTCTCTGACAGCAGATGGCGCTAAACTGCAGAAAAAAGCAGCCTTTACTCTGGAAACCCCATAAATAAAGCAGCTGCGCTACTTTCTAAACCATATTTAAATAGTTTTAAATAGCCATTCAGGTTTGTGTATTCGCTATGATGTTCATCACAGCGCCAAATACTAAAGTATTTAGACTTAATAGGCTATTTATTTTCAAACTTTTTTTTTTCATTTTAATTTGGACTATAACATGCCCTAGATAATTGTTTGAAAGTGTTTTGATTCTTTATTGTTCGTTCACACTTTACGTTAGGGCTTCATTGGTTAATTCATTAGTTAACAAACTAAAAAACATAGTTGAAAAAACGTATTCATTAATCTTAGGTATTACAATATTTTATAATGTATAATATTTTATAATGTTGTAAAAATCTAAAGTTGCAACGGTTTTGTTTAATGAGCTAACATGAACTAAGAAATAAAATAAAAAAGATTAATGACTTCTGTAGCAAATGTAGCTATTGCTCATTGTGAATGTTAATTATTAACTAATGAAGTCTTATTGTAAAATTATACCTGTTGGTCTTTATAGTTATTTTGCACTTTAATCTGTGCAAAACCTAACTTTATATATTTTTTTCTGTATTGCTTTATTGTATTTAAATGTTCAGTTATTTTTGTTATAATAAAAAAGTTATTTAACCTGTTATTATACTGTATTATGTCCAATGTTAAACTTCAATACCATGATAATACCGTATACTGTGATGAAAGCATGAGCAATTAACCGCAATTGGAAAAGTTGATACCGGCATATCCCTAGCTTTCAAAACAGTTTTAAAGTTTAAAATTAAAAGAAATATTAGAAGTATCAAACCCCCAGTGTGTTTGAAGAGTTTATTGCATACAGCAAATCTATTTCTGTGCATGTGTCTGCCAAAAATATATATGTGAAACATATTATGAATACACTGAAAGTTGTAATAAATATAATTTCACCCAGAACCGGAATCTTGCGTGAGGTTTGCTGGTTGTAGATGAGCAGGTTTCCTTTAGATGTGCCAACAGCCAACAGCGGCCCAGTTCTGGACCAGAGCAGGAATGACATCTGATCTCTGTGTCAACAAGAAAACATGATTGAAATCAGATTCAATCGATTTATTCTCAATAACATGTTCGCTCTCTCTCGTCTCATCGACTAACTTCATGCCGCTGTCCAGCTGTGAGGTCTTGTTAACATTTGCATCCCACAAGTAAACAGAACTGGACTTCTCAGCAAGCACAGCCAAGATATCGCCATCTTTATCCCAGTCGAGAGACACACAGTTCCTGCATGCACAAAAATATCCAAGTGTGAGCAACAACAGAAAGAGAAGAATTATAGCTCTTTAGTTATTCAGAAACCAAATCACATCATAACTCTCTCTTCCAATTAAAGTGTCAGATATACAGAAGGTGTCTGAATGCTCACTTACCCTGGGAGATTTAACTCATTCACCTTCTGCCCATGCCGATCAAATATTTTTACTAAATTGTCAGGGCTGTGGATATATAAAATATGACATACATCACTTTTAACTCACAGGCTCCCAGAATAGATTGAGTAATAAACCAGCAGTTTCTCACCCTGCAACTGCAAGATAGTTTCCTACTGTTTTCTGCCATTTGTATTGCAAACATGATCCAGACCAGGACTTTTCTGACAGCGTGAAAACACGCTGAAAAGAGACAAACATCAAAATGTGACATCAATAGAGTTCGCTGATCAATTACAGTCATACAATAACATATTACAAATTACTCTAAACGACATAATCAACAAATATAAAGTTACAAACCGACCAGTTCTTTAAATCAACATTTTTTTTAGTTAATCGATATTTCGCTAAGTATATATATGTATATATATATTATTTACACGCATTTATGTTTTCTGCTAAGACATGAACTGCTAGCTAACTTCACTAGCCGTCGTGCTAACGCTGTCCGTGACGCTCTTAAAAACACGCCAACACTCGTCTTCACCAAAGCACATGTGCGCTACAAACAGAGATATTACCTTTTTTAATGCGACATTGCTGTTTTATATATGTAAAAAAAGAAATACGTGCCTTCATTTTTGTTTTGTCGAAACGTTTCACTTCCCAAGCTGCTTCTCTCCGACGCGTCTTTGATCTCTCCTAGCAACCGCTTAGCAGCAGCCAATCAGCGTTCAGCAAGGCATGCTTGACGAAACAACGTAGTACGTAAAAGGAAATTTTAAATAAGATAAATACATAAAAAATAAAGACATATATATTTCACTTATATTTATTTGATTGCCTAACACTAATCTTAGTGCATCTCTCCTGAAAACCATAAAACGAAGTTTTGAGTTCATTTTTTTTTTATCATTAAATTGGTTGGAATACGAAATAAATGTAGAATTATTTTATTTCATGTCGTTTGTAGAGTATGCCAGGAACAAGTTATTTATATAAAAAAAGACATGAAATTGTATGTACAGTCAAACTCAACGTTTTGGCTATTTTTAACCAAACTTTGTACAAAGATGGTTCTCAACTATCTGGAAGATATAACAGAATGATTTGATATACTATTTTAATTTATACAGTAAATTTTCCATACATAGTTATTCCCATTAAATGTTTCTGACTAAAACTGAGGGCTTATATAGATGATGTCAAGAATCAGAACAGGTGAGAACTAATGAGTAGCTATGGAAACAAATGAGTAAATTAACTCAGATTTCAGGTCAGTGCAGCAATGTAGTTCACTTAAAATATGCATTAAATACAAACAGTATAAAATAAACATTTAAATATACATGAAATTTAACATTAACTATTCCTATTGGACTGTTGGACCAAAAGTTCATTTCCCATCCTGCTTGAATGACATGCTTTACTGTTTGCATCATTGACAAGTAACTACTAGAAGTAGAGACTTCTCACTCTGCCTTCTCCATATAGACCTGTTAGGTGAACAGAAGCAGTCTCCATTTAAAGAGGTGAAAGATTTTGTGTTGACACTCGTGTGCAAGGATGGCATTCAAGGAAGTAAGTGACAGGAACAAAAAGAGATGGTGCCATGCTTTCACTTCTATGAAACTTCTATGCCCACGTGTTGCTGAAAGCACCTTATTCACAAAAGGAATAATTTCAGCCGAATGCTGTTAACTGAATGTCGTATCTGACTGCTGCTTTGCATCTGAACTGCTGCTGGTTTATGATATTGAGAAAATCCGCTGGAGCCACAATGTGAAGTGCTAGCTTTCAGAAGAGCAACAACATGATGTGAGTCTCTACCGCTGTGATTTGCATTGCTTTACATGGTCTTTTTGATGGTCTGGAACAAATTACAAATGATCTTAATTCTTCTTTTCATAGAATTGTAGTGGACCTCAAAGAAGAAGTGTGTTATCAGAGATGCCATGACCATGAGTGCAGGAGACAAAACAACAGAGAAAGAGCACCACAAAAAACCTTACTTTAGAGCTACTATATAGCTGTAATACTGTAGCTTGTCCTGCCACTAGAGGAGACGCTTTGTTTGCTAATGTTGATCTCGCTTCCAGATAGACATCTGTTTAGATGCAGTGCTGAAATAAAGCTGAAACTGAATATGAATATATATATATATATATATATATGAATATTAAACATTGCTTTGGCTTAGTTCAAGCTGAAGTACTATTACTAGTGTTTGTGGGGATTAATGGATATTTTTTTTTTTATTTTACTAATGTAAATAGACTATTAGTCCCAGAAAATAGAAGTTGTAAATAATATAACAATATCTTAGAATAAATTAGTATATTTCGAATGGTCTAATATTATCTAATATTAAATAATAAATACATAAAGAATAAAATGAAAATCTAATTTAATGTTAAATCCTCCAGTATACTTTTAAAGATGAGAAATGTTGCATATGTTGAAGTACAGTGCAATACATTGAGCAAGCGAGTAAAATGTCACAATTATTATGACAAGTTAAATGGATGGAAACTAATACTCTAAGTATCTTTTTTGAGGATAAAAAATTATTTAAAAAAAATAATTGTGAGTAAAACAATTAAAAACACAATTTTTTTTAGGTCAAATATATTTTAAAATGTATTATAATAAACTGGTTATTATACAGAATTTAAACGTGTCCTTTTGCCTCCACTAGGGGGCAGCAGTGGTCTATTTCTGTAAAGGGATGCAGCACAGGGCTGGATATATTATTTGTTCCTGAATAAATGTAAATATGAGAAACCCTGAGGAGGTGCGTTTCTCCAGCTGAGTTTTTTCAAAGCTTCTTTGGAACAATGTGCATCATGAAAAGCTACATATAAAAGCATGCTTTTTATTTTTGATGTGCTTCTGTGAGAATGTATGCATGACTGAAATCGAGAAATATTTACACATGATTTGTGATTTTAGTTTTTGAGGGGCCATTTCAGCACATGGGTAAACTATTTGTAATGTATGAACCTAATTGTTATTTCATGACACCAGTGACCAAGATTAAGATGATATATGACAAGCAAGGTTTTTAGAGTGATTTAAAACGTTTGTTTTATTGTACGAAGGAACTTCTTCTTCTTTTTTTCCTACATATTAGAACCCTTCCTCATCAGGTTTTGTGTCATTTTTGTAACCCTTTCTATAAAGCTTTAGAGTTAGTATTTGCCTTAACATCTAGACAAATGCTAAAGAGTTTATTTTGAATCTTTAGACGTAAATTATTAGTCATATAAATAACCATTTAAATGCAAAGAGTAATTTGAAATCTCTCATTGCTCATTTTTCAGACATGATAAATGAAGTAAAAGAGGCATGGTTGTCTTATTTGCAATAAATATTCATTTGCATTCTCATTTTGTGTAAAAAAAAAAAAAAAAAGGCCAGTGAACAGATATTTAAAGTCTTTGAACAGTGATGTCATCTCAGGTGGGGGATGATGTCATGATGAGACCTGTACATCATCTTTCAGGAATTAAGAGCGCTGGTGTCACATCCCAACAACAAGGCAGCCAGATCGCCCGATTCTACGCAGTGTGTCTTTCTGAATGACCCGAGAGCATCACACACAAACAGGCCTGGACCACCACCACACTTTATAGTACATATCCCTGCAGGACTCGTCTACAGAGAGAGAGACACAAAGAGAGAGATACTAAGAGATTAAAGGTATGTTTTTTTTTTTTTTTTACATCAAATATACCACCTGATTTGTGGAGCTTTATAGATGTAGCATTCGTTCACCTTAATTCATTGCAGGTAAGAAACAAGCAAAGATTCTTGAACTTTAACAAAAAAAAAGTGTACTATTATTTGGATTTATTTAGATTATGACATTTTCTAAATAACATTATTAACATTGCTTAAAATCAGCTTAAATGTGTTCATCGTGTCAGTTAAAAAGTATGAACATGCGGTTAAAATATGGTTAGCTGTGGAACAACAAATATTAGTTCAGAATCTGCGTTAACTGATGATAAAAACATAAACTTGGTCATTGTGTTTTTAAAACACATTCAATTTATTGGCATCATTACAACAAATCAATGCATCACATTAAGATCAACAAATATGCATCACATTAAGTTTATAGAACTACATTTCTTTTAAGTGGACAAAAAATATAGATTAAATGTTATGAAGTTTTGTTTTCGTGAAAAGTGGGTTCATCCCATAGGTGTAATGGTTTTTATACTGTACAAACTGTATATTCTATGGCCCTTCACCAACCCTACACCTAACCCTAACCCTCACAGGAAACTTTGTGCATTTTTACTTTCTCAAAAAAACTCATTCTGTATGATTTATAAGCGTTTTGAGAAATGGGGACATGGGTTATGTCCTCATAAGTCACCCTCTCCTTGTAATACCTGTGTCATACCCATGACATTATACACAGTTGTGTCCTGATATGACACACACACACACATCCGACAAACAGATTAAACAGAGACAGACAGGAACACATAACATTGTCATGTGATGTGTCTGTTGCTAAGAGAATACCAGTCTGTTTTGGTTTTATATGCAGACACAAAAGTATGGTTACTCTGGTTTTGATTTAGATTTTAAACAGTGAGACATTATTGAACCTCTGCAATGGCCTGGAATGCAAGAATGGTGTGTGTGTGTGTGTGTCACCTGTGTCATCTTATAAAACAGAACACTGTTCATCAGATACATCAATGTGTTTTCATGTCTCAGAGCCAGAAATACTGAAAATCTAACAATTATTTTCTATTTCTGTCTCGGACATTTTCTAGGGATCTTTTGACAGCATATTTAGTTCAAATTAAACAGGAGGAAAGAACCACAAACACACGATGCAAGGTTTTGATACATAATGTAATGACTAATAACTAAAGTACTGTACCTGTTCCACAGGTAGCACTGCTGGGTGTTTGAGGCTGTACGGAGGAACTGGTTCAGAGGTCTGAAGGAACTTGGTTAGGATGAGAGATGCTCAGTGATGCTTTGTTTGTTTGTTTTTTTGAGCATTGGTGATATTTAAAAAAAATAATCAAAATCAAAAGTGGCCCCACAAGTTTGAAAGGTAGTGTACAATTATTGTTTGACAATTTTATCCTACTGCATTTTATGTTTTAAATCCTTAATGGGACACTAAATTGTACCTTATATGAGGAGTGAGCGAGCATGCCATCATAATGATCCTGAAGTGAAGTAAAAAAGAAGAGCTAGCAGGAATTCAGTTCAATTTCCAAAATAGTTCCTGGTCTTCTGTGTTTCCTTGATTCGTTGAGCTCCAGCTCCAGCGGGAATGTCCAGGATCTTGTGTTAGCCAACAGAAAGCATGGAAAGAAAGAGTGTCCCACTAAACAGCTCACATGAGCTCCTGACCCCTGCACACACACCGCAAACATCCACCTGGAAACCCTCACAGCCCTGCACAGTAACACACACACACACACACACACAGCGGATTCAGTCCTGAGTAATGACTACCACCACACAGATGAAGACAGGGATTTGACCACTTTAAATCGGAGACTACATGGGCAGGTGTGTTTGCCTGAGATCTTATTAATAAAAAGATTACAATCAAACTGAACGGCTAAGACGATTCGATTTCAGAAAATTAATCAACATTGGCTGTCTTATCTGTCAAGAGTTAATCAAAAAAAGCAAACATACGTAGCTCTTCAAGAGGACACTGCTGTCTTCCACTCAAACACACTCGCATCTCGTTCAAACCGAGCTGTGTATATGACTATATATTAAAAAAATGCTTTCGATCATTTCTAATTTATATTAAATGAGACTCAAAGCAGATTCTCTGATTCATATTTCATTCAGTGCCCAGTAAATGAACATGTAAACACTGAAGCTGATATTCACCCACACTGCAGACGGATACAGACAAATGTCATGACCTGATCGATGAGGAGAGATATCGCTTGTGTTTCAGATTTAAAGATTTGGCAACACTGCTACTATAATTAAAAGGAAGTTGTTTCCTAGAACATTTGTCATTCAAAGCATCATCAGTCTCTCTTAGCATAACACTCTAATGAGACACACACACACACACACACACATGCTTCATGGTCAGACAAGGGCCAGATTGTTTCATGATTCAAACTCACTCACACTGCAAGACGTCAAATGCAAATGTAAACCTGTAAACAACTCTTTCTTTTGCTAGTTTAAAGAAATCAATAAGAACTGGGATTGATACTGTCAACAGATTTTTAAAATAAAGGAAATCACAGCACACAGATCAAGAGCATTACTAAAAGAGCATTATAACTTTATATAATATTGTCATTTCCTATGCCTAAAGGTCTGAACTTACATTGCTTGAACATCTATTATGAGATATTATATTTTTCTCCTCTTTGAAAATGAATCCTGCATTGTGTGGTGAGAATGTGAGAAAAGTCAATGTGAGTTAGCAGCCATGATTCTGATCCACCAACAATAACATTCTAAACAAAGTCAAAGCAGAATTTACTGGTTCAGCATCTCTGAGCTAAACACCAGAGTGTTGTTTTGTTTCTGAATGAATCGGTGTTATTTAAGTGATTGAACGTCTGATTAAGACACTTTTCTCCACCTACTGGTGTTATATTAATGCACATCCTGTTTGAAAAGCGAAGAGACAAGCACAGATTTCATTTTAGAAAAATACTGCAGAAATGACTGCTTTTAAACTGGTTTCAACTCCAACATCTGCCATTGGTTGGCAAAACAGATAGCCCCGCCCCCGAACTCCACCATCGAGAAAGAAAAATAAAAGTCCTCTGGACCTTTTTTTCTCTGTTTTGATGATATTAGTCATTTACAAAAGATCTCAAACAGATTATCAATACAAACAAACTTTAATTTAATCATGATGTTACAGAAGTCAGCATGTACTTAAAATAAAATCATGTTCAGGCAGGACACTTGCTTTTAAAATACCAGATGTTTGCTAAATGTATAATTTTTTCCCTCCCAAACAATAATGCACTTTTTAATATTAATATTAATATATCATGGAGGAAGACGGGCCAAAACCAACCACACACAATTAGCTTTTTTTAATCTTCATACTTTTCTTTGTTTAATCAGAAAAAGGTTTTCCTCGGAGGGACACATAGGAGAACCTTTTGCAGCTTTATTTTGTCTCTTTCTCCTTCTCCTCTCGTTCTTTTTCGATATTTGATCGGTTTTCTTTTCATTGTTCTTTTCCAGTCCAAAGAGCTTCTTCTGCGTCACACTGTCTTCACGAGGGGATGAAAACACTGTCGTGGTGTGAGGGCTCTTTTCACAGCCTCTAGGAAAGTCTGCGTCTTCATCTAAAACGATACGTTTAGATTGCGTTTTCTTTTTGGCTTCCTTCTGGCTCTGCTTTTGCGGTTTAACCTTGCTCTGTGGCGTGGGTTTGCTGTGGTTTCCTGGCGTTTGTGAGTTCTGCTTGAAATTCAAGTGTGTGTTCGGTTTGTGCGCTTCTGGATGGTGTTTGGGTGTGTGTGCGATGCGTCTCTTCGGCGTGAGCTGGTTGTTGTGTGAGTATTTGTGGCTGGTTTTAGGTTTCTTTCTGGGCGGATGGGGGGTATTTGTAATGAAAGCTCCATCAGGTGAAATCAATCCTGCTTCCTGAAGTTCTGTAAGAGACACACTTCATTAAATCCTTAGGTCTCAATCTTTAGATCTTAATCAACTTATCAGAACAAACCTTTGGCTCGCTTTTTGAGTCGATGATTCCGGCAATTCATGTCCTTCTTTGTGTCATAATAGGAAATGAATGGCAGGGTGGGATACGTCCCGTTATACATTCTCCTCTCAGTGCACTCCTGCAGAGAAAACCCACTTTAATCTCATATGGTATTTAAATGTTTTGCTGGGTGGTTTTTGTGGTTGTTATTGATTGCAGAAAGCAATCAGCAATCAGCATAGATGAGGCTGATCCACTCACATGGCCGAAGTGTCCTTTCTTAGAGCAGTTATAGCAGTAGGCCGGTCTCCTGCAGGCATCTGGATCACTGGGCTTGTGGAGGGGTCCATTAGTGGTCTACAGAGAAACGTGAAGATACAGAGTCACAAAAACTTCAGAATGAGAGTTTGCCTGCCTCCTTTGAGCAAAATGCATAAAATCTTGTATTTGATGTCTATAACAAGAAACATAGAGAGAAATTCCTTCATTAACACTCAGTGCTGTACAATTTCGACAGTGACCCTAAGGCCGTCTGACTGTCCCCAGTCCCATTTACAGATTGAAAACTAACTTTAATCTACAGACATGCCACAAATTGAAACTTCTTCAGCGATCCCGTTTTTTAACCAATTAATGTACAGTACATTACTCTTCCAGTAATCCATGATTTACTAATAAGGAAGTGTGTATAGAAAACACACTTTTAATTTGAGGTTTCATTGCATATCCAGTGGGAGCCCCAGTTCTTCAAAGAAATAAAGGAATCACTTAACAGACAAAGAGTTTTTTGTTGTTTGGTGGGCCCCGGTCCTCTGGTTGAGAACCACTTGACCCAAGAATGAACATTCTGTCATAATTTACTCTCTGTTTATATCCTTTGTGGACCACAAAAAGAGAAGTTTAGCAGAATGTTGATGATGCTTTTTTTCAACAATGGACCATTTTTACGATGCGGTTATGTGCATTTGTGCCATGTCAGGCGTGTGAATGCACTTGTGCCCTTTGTGTGCTCGTATGTCAGCCAATACCTGCGTTATATTACTCGACTTCACTCAATTCAATTATTATAAACCTCCCTTGCATTTCCCAATCACACTTTCTTTCTCCCATCATCCTCTCGGTCTCCTCCTCCCACACCTCTCTCACAGACATTCAGATTATCTCTAGATTTTTCTTTTCTTTGAGGTGATTTAAGGGAGTGATTACCGAGGGTATCAATAAAACCCAGTAATGCGCTGGTGATAAGGCCAGCTTTGGATGCCTGTGTGCATGTGTGTGTGTGTGTGTGTGTGTGTGTGTGTGTGTTTCTCCATCTGGTCCTGAGGAGCCCAAATGCGTTTCATGCTCCATCGCTCTCCGTAAATACAGCAGGATAAAGAGGGTAAGCCGACTGGTGCGAAACGTGTTTGCATGCATCTGTGTGTGTGTGTGTGGCCGGGAACTACACACATATTGTCTTTAAATGTCTCCTCAAGGGGGCATCGAGACATACACACACTCATATATGCACATTTTCTATAAGCCCGCACGCAGACACATTTTAAACATATCTTCCTCCTTTCCACACGCTGTCTCTCTTTCTTTCTGTCCTGTTTTCCGCATTTCTGAATGTTTCTATTGCTCACTTCACACTACTTCTAAATCTTACTGTTGTTTCTCTTTCCGTCCCTTTGTCCTTTAACTCTTTCTTCTTTTCAACTGTACCTCTCTATCCACCTTTTTTCATTCTCATTCCTGCAGATATCTCATGTAAATTGGTGTGTAAGAAGACCCTCCCCCATCACAGATACGCTGTGCCCCTGAGCTCTTGTTATCACGCTCACGCTCGAATGTGATGGAAAAGGAGGAAGACAGAAAGAAGGAACAAAAAAAGATGACAGGGCGACCCCTCCTTCATCAATCCTCTGTGCATAAGAGCTGCTCAGTGGCACTATTAATTACCTCTCTTTAGTGTGTGTGTGTGTGTGTGTGTATCACCTCGATCTGAAAGGATTATCGGGGCAGAGGTTGGCCTCTGATAACACACACACACACACACACACACACAAGTTAAAGTGTGTGTTGTGCACGCAAGCTTGTGCAAAACTACATTCGTAGCCACAAATATCTTTCAATTGCACCATCTTTTTCAGTTAGTTAAGAGTAATTTAAAACAAAGTGATGACAAATTTGAATCTGAAATATATCATATTTTCTCATTCAAATTGATTTGTAGTTAAAATTATTTTAACGTGAATCTTGTTTGTAGCTTCAAAACATGTCTTACTGTGACCCTCGCTGCTACCTTATTATTTGGTTGGGTAGCATGTCATTCCCAGCAGTGACCATCAAATATGTCTTTAAAAAAGGATGCTTTTTAATCTAGATAATGCAAAATAAATAAATAAAATAAATAATAATAATAATACAAATTCTACAGTAAAAATCTTTTAAGGGGTTAACTGAAAAATACCTTAATATATGCCATATATGAGAATTTGTAAATTGTTTAACAAAATATGTAATTTATTATAAAATACTGTCAAGAGTGTTTTTTTAACAAGTAAAACAAATTAATGAGCGTATAATTTACAGTCAAACATTCCCGGTAAAAGTCATTTTGTTACACATAAAATATATATTTTTTTAAATCTAAATATAATTTTTTTTAAATAGGTGATGTACATTAGGGTGTTTCATTTTCAGTTAACATTTAGTTGTAAAATATAGACACCAATAAACCAACCTGTAGTACCTGAAACATTTATACTGTAAATTTAAGACATTTTGTAGGACATTTTGTTTCAAGGAATATCTTATAGAGTATAGGAATATTTGTGCTTTTTGTTTTTGATGTAAAAAAAATGTAGTGAGAAATTTGTGGTAAATAGAGGGGTCCACAATCAGAGAGCAAGTCAAATTGGTTATTTTGGTCAACGAAAAGCATTCAGTGCATTATTCATGTTCTGACTTCGAGTTAATTTATTCATTTACCAATTTTCTTTTGGGGGGGGGGGGGTTAACTAAGCATTTATCTAACTCTATAAAAAAGAAACCAACACTAAACGTATTTAAACCAACCAGAACTACAAAACAGCCTCTGAAGCGGACTTACGGATCAGTTAAAATCATGATAGATGCTATGAAGTTTTGAAGTGAAACCACCACCCTTTCCTCCTCAAAGAAAACAGACCTTGTGCTTACACAATCACACGCATAAGCAAATAAAACACACATTTACACACACACACACACACCATCCTGGCAACAGTGCTTCACACCTTGGCTACAGACGGACACAACCTTAATCCATAAACCCACATCAGATTCAAACTGTTTCCAGTGTCATCACAATTCACACACACACACACACACACAGTGTAAACAGTCTTTGTGTGTTTGGTGGATTACGGAGAGGTGGCAGATTTGGGGTGACTTTTGCATATGTAATAGAAAACTCTACAGAACCCCCCAGAAAGAGAGGAAAGGGGTGAGGTGACAAGAAATCATGTAAAGACATTCACCCTTTTCATCCCGGCATGGATTCAATATAAGATGATCCATCGAAATGGCATCACTCATTAGACAACTAATAAAGATTATGGATTAAAAAACCATGATTGACCTATAACATGTCTTTTTAGAGAAAGAGAGAGAAAGAGAGAGAGAGAGATAAGCAGATCAGGGTTTATTTTGCAATTTTCTGGATTTAAGGGGGATCCAGAACATTCTGAACTCTTTACTCTGAATTCTTCACTTCACAATCTGATACAATCCATTCAAATTAAGGAGTAATAATATATAACAGTGCTGTCAAATGTTTAATCATATATAAAATAAACGTTTTTGTTTACATAATGTGTGTGTGTGTGTGTGTGTGTGTACTGAGCATATTTATTATGTATATATAAATACACAAACATGCTTTTATACATAAGAAATATTTTTTATTTACACTTAAAATATTTATATTTCATTTAAATTATAAATGTAAATATATACACACACACAAGTAAAAATATTTTGAAAAATATATTCACGTTATTCACACACACACACACACATATACATATACATATATATATATATATATAGCACATCAAGCATAAAACCTCTGATAGCCCTAGGGTTGTAGGATATTTATCGTATTATGATAATATCATATTGAATCAGCAGCTTTGAACGAATCGCATGAATAAATGAAAAACTCATTAAGATAGGGACCTATTATTTATCCATGACGAACCCAAACCAGCCAAATACTTGGCAAAATTATTAATCGACAAAATGTACCCCAAAAAATAAAAATATCATTGTTTGCCAATGATGTTCTTCTTAGGCTAAAAGTGGCAATACTGAAGGCATGTCACCGATATGTTCAGAAAGTATAAGAAAAGAAAAAAAAAAGTTTTCCGAACATTTTTCAGAAATCATGAATTAATCCCTACATTTAGCTGCCAATTCAGTTTCTACATTTAAACCTCAAACCACACATCCCTTTGCAAAATATTGTACCAAAACATTTTATGCATAGTTGTACTATAAACTAAAGAAATAGACTTGACTTTTATATCAGCCTAATGCAAGTTATCTGAAAACATACAACCGCTATGCAAACTTAAAAACAGGTTCTTTACTGGCAAAGATCTTTTAGCATCCATGCTTTCCTTTCCTATGGAAATATGTTCTTTGGATTATGAAAATACACTACGAAAAACACCTTTTCACTGAGAGGGAAACTCAAAATGGTTCTTTTATGGCATCGCTGTGAAACCCCTTTCTGAAAGCTTTATTTTTAAGAGTGTCGTAACGCTATGTCAACAAACCTGTTAAATTCATCTTTTTCATGTTTGTTCCTCGACAAAATATTTCAGAAATGTAAAGAGGATAAAGAAAAGGATGCTCTGACTCATTTCTGTTTCTCAGCTGAAGACCGTTTACTCTTCTGTCTCTCTCAGTTCAGTAAGAAGTGTGTGTATGCGACATGTAGGGCAGAAAGAAGATATACATTTTTATATTTTCATGCCAGCTCTGCTTGCCTTTGTAATTCAAATGCAGACACAGGAAACTGACAGCCAAAAGACGCACACATACACACTCTTAGACTGATGTTCGGCCATACACACATGCCTTATAATGCTATCGATCCCTGGCCTGTCATGCAATGCCACACACACCAATCTCTCTGTGCCTGCCTTCCAACTGATAACCAGAAGCCATCGTCCAAACCAGCGGAGGAGCAAGAGACAGCGTGTGGGATTGTGAGTTTAAGAAAGAGACAGAAGCAAAGGAAAAAAGAGAAAGAGCCTAAGAACGGTCTTTGCATCAGAGATGAAGGGGTTTGCATCTAACGAGGTCACAATATCATGAATCAATTCTTCCAGGAAAAAAAAAACTTCATACTAAACTCAAAAAAACCAAAGGAAAGAAAAGAAGAAATTATATTATGCTTAAAAATGGGTAGGATAGGAGCAATATGATTTTTCCCATATATAATTTTTCTTTTTCTAGTTACATTTTCATTTTCCAGACTGATAAACAGAAAAAGCTAATCTAACAGCTGAAAGGAAAAATAATCGGTTTATAAGCAAAGACTTCCCAATGTTTTCTGCTTAAATGAAAACCTGAGTTTCAAAGCATGACTCAGAAGAAACAAGACATGACAAGAAAGAAAAAATATTTGCTTAAGGCCACAAAGAGAGATAAATTAATGGTATTAGAAAATGAAAACATCAGAATAGTTCCAAAAGGGCAAACAACAAACATCTACTAAAGCATTTGAAGTTTTTCCTCCTAGGTGGCGACACCACACAACCAATAAATCAACCGAAAAACAATATGCAAATGAAATATTTATAAAAACATATGCAGTAAGGATGCATTAAATTGATAAAAATAATCAAATACTATATTATTACAAAATATTTATATAATTTTTGGATGATCTTGAATCTTGAAAAAATATATCCTGTATAAATGCATAAAAAAGTAATAAGAAATGATTCTTGTGCACCAAATGTTTCTTAAACACCAGCATATCAGCATGATTTCTGAAGGATCATGTGACACTGAAGACTGGAGTAATGATGCTGAAAATTCAGCTTTGATCATAGGAATAATATTTCACAATAAGACTGTATTTCAGATCTAATGAATGCCGCCTGAGCATAAAATCAGAATCAATTTAATCAAAATGCATTCAAACTAAATTCTCAATTCAAGCTCCCACACATGTTCATTTCTAAATTGATTAAAAACCTGTTCTTCCCCTGAACTCTGATGTCTCTTATAAAGCTTCACCGTGAGGAAGAACAGCTTTATCCGAGCGCTCTGCTTTGACATTTTCACTGAGCTGTTCCCAAGGCAGTCTAATCGATAAAAACACTCTAAATAAACTGTCAGATAAAGTTTCTCTTCAGTCTTTACGTTCACACAAATATCAGCACACACATTCACAAATGTTTATACTTATTGAAGATAAATGTAGAGTTACAATTACACTTTGATGTTTAAATCTTTAATACATCATCTGATTGCTAGTCGGTTGCAAAAGGGCCCAAATAAAAAGAGCCAAACCCTCATAACTGCAGTACATCAGCTGAATCAGTAGATGGCGCCACATGTACATCACATTTCATGTATGTAGCCATCAACAAACTATATATTTGCTTCCCGTGCAAACATTTGAAGTCCAGACCTTTCTATCTTCTGATGGCATACGATATAGCTAAATGACCAATCAACCTGCAAAATATTATTTATACTGAAAAAGTAAAGTTTCCTGCTATTAATTAATTCATCACAAGGTTTTTGGACCATATCTGGCTCGGTCTTGCAATGTCAGAACAATATAAATATAAATATAAATATATTACAGAACAATATCCAGAAATGTTTATATCAACAGTGAAACCATTTCTCTTTATTGTTGAATTTCTCTTTATAATCACTTGATCACTTTGAACCCATGAACTGTACATTCCTCATTCATTTCACTTTTGCTAACAATTCATTTTCATGACGGTGTAAAGGATTACGAAGCTGATCAGCTTGAGGAAAGCAGGGATTTTATAAAGATGTTTTAAAAAAGGTAATTGCTCATTAATATTCTCTTAAAGGATTGTAACCCGTTTCCCCTTCATACCTGTAAAATATCTGAATTAAAACATAAAAGCTCTGTAAACGTGTTGCTAAATGCAACTAAACAAAATGGAAATATGTCCAGTTGTGCATATGTACAGAACACGCCTAAAACTGTATTTCTTTTAAGATTAATGAATATTTGATTTAACTTCTGGAGTAAGTGATGTCCTTATAGTGTTGTTAAAGCATGTTGTGAACATATTATATAATAATGTGGCCAAAAAAAAGAATCTTGAACCAAGGAAAAGAATAAACACACAGTGGCCCAGACAACACATATGCTTTGTAAATCCTCCTCTCTCTGCGTAGCTTCTCAGTGAACACTCGCACTTCTCTCAGTCTGTCTCCTTTGGGTTTTGTGGCAAACCTAACAGAGTTGAGTGGTTGTTTGTAAGTGAAGACAGGTGCAGGCCTTGCCCACACACACACACACACACACACACACAGTATAAACAGACCCAGTAGAAAGGGACTGGTCTGACAGTATGCCTTTTCACACCTGACTGGGTCTAGCATAGGGCGACAGGCCAGAGCTCCCAAAGCACCACACACACACACACACACGGTCACACTCACACACAGGGCTATCTGTACTGTATTTAACTTTGAGCCCTCTAGACACCAGAATAGTTTAAAGGCGTCTGTTGAGGGTGATTCATTTTAAGTACCTTCACACACACACACACACACAGAAGCAGGGCAGGACCCAGAGGATGAAAGTACTGCACATGCAGATGGACTCAGCCCAGCAGAACCAAGTGGACCTGTAGGAAACCATCACATGATATTTTACACCATTATAAAGCCTGCAGACTCTCAGAAGTCCACATATGTCCTCCACTAAGACACTGTGTGTGATAAAACTTTTTTTTTGATAACTATGGCTACCACTGAAATAATATTTCCAATTTTACTCCCATAAAACACTCCTTCGAACTGTGTAAATCACTTTATTCTTTACTTGTTTATTTGTTGTGTCTCATCGTATTTTTAATTCTGGACGCAAATTCACATCAACACACTATTGAATCACTTTATTTTAAAGTGACATTACAGTATAATTGCTGAATTATATTAATTAACTACATGTACTTACTATAGGGTCAGAGATTATGATTAGTTGCTTGCAATTATGCATAATTTACTCTTTTTACTGTAGTAAACACATGTAACATTTAACTATGTTTCCAAATAATGTATCTAATAAAAGTTAAATTAAACTGTCCAGTTATACATAGATTTCAGACATGCAGTAATTTAACCAAGCAGAAGCCAATCAACAGTAATTAAACAATATAAAACTAATATAGTGAAAAACTGTAGCAGAAGCTTTCCTGTAAAGCTAAATTAGACCATTGTACACTTGGGTTTTATTGTAGGAAATTAGGTTTTAATTATGTTTTTTATTATATATATATATATATATATATATATACATTTTTGCTAATAATATTAGTTTCTTTCTTGGTGCCATGAACTTAATCAGAACAAACTCAGGAAACACTTTTTATTCAACACTGAGGAAAGAAATCATAAAGCTGAGAAACGGTAGAAGTGAGGAAGATTTGAAAGACTTTTACCCCTCCACGCAGCTTTTTACAGGCCTGATGCAACCTTTTCTTTTCACCCCACCGTTCTGTTTTCTCTTTCTCCACCCCGCGCACCAGGCTAGTGCTAACGATCTGGCCTTTTCATTAGGCAGCCTAGCTAATTAGACTGTGTGTGTGCCGGGTCGAGTGACTGCTCGGCGCAGCGAGATGCTGGCAGCACATTTCATGCTTTATCACGTCTCTTAATTGACAAACAAGCTGCGCTTTTCTCTTAGGCTGAGGTCTATATTCTAGGAGTCTGAGCAAAAAAAAAAACTCAATGCAACAAATCCTGTTGTTTTGTTTTAAAAGTAACAAATATCTCCGAGATGTTTTTGAAGAGTGACTTTAACAGAAGGCTAGTTTTAAAGCAGCCCTTTGTGGTGAAGGAAAGCATCAGGAGTCCAGCATTTATACTCGTTCACACAAAGACAAAAGCAGCAGGACACAGAGTCTTTTCTCTGCAAGCCACAGTCATGACTCTAGTGCTCATGAGTGTGTGTGTGTTTGCATGCATGTGAGGTTTGACTGACATCTTTGCATGCATCTGTCACAAATGACTCCCTTGATTCAGATGTTTAACACAGTCGGTCACCTGGAATTCCCTCAGGGAGATTCTGTATGGATTCGTGCATAAATTATCCTTCATATTTTGTAGGAGAGATTAAGGAAAGAAAGCTTACTGTAAGGTGGTACTGTCTCCAGATTTCTGGGCAGGCCTGTTGAGAACAGAAAAAGACACGGTTGAAACCCAATATTTACATGACGTCTAACAGTTAAGAAAAAAAAAATCTTTATGGTAAAAAAAATAAATAAATCCATGGAGTGGTGCAGACATCCACTCTTTTCACCTTTGTTTCTGTTCTAGGATACATTTCCAAGCTTAGTTTTGTCTTCTTCGATTAAGTGTACTGCAGAAGGGACAAGTCAAACCTTTTAGGGCCCGTTTAGAAACTATTCATGAACCTGTTGATGTTTTGAAGGATTGAAAGAGAAAACCAGTTCATGAAAGTAAATGTACATATATAATATGAAAATTAAGATAAAACTGTAAAACGATGAGAGATGAAATGAGGAGAGAAGAGAACAGAAGAGATGAAAAGAGAAAACAAATAAGGCTAAAATGAAAAAATAAAATGAAAATGCAAAAGTAAAAAAGACAAAGAAATGACGAAAAGGGAAAAGAAAATGGAACAGGAAGTGGAAAAGCGAAAAGGGGGGGGAATTGAAAAGGAAAGCATAATAGTAGGAAAAGAAAGAGTGCAGTGTGTTTATCAGGTAGTTTACACTGCTAAAAATAAATTAATAGATTAATAAATTTGGATGCTTTGATGGGGGGAATAAAAGGTATTTTGAACACTGAGGAACATTAGACGTATACCAATTTGAAACAAGTTCATATTTACACATCCAAATCAGCTTGGTGGCAAATTAAGCACAAATGTGACCCTGGTCTTAAGTGTCAATTTTTTTAAATTAAGATTTATACATCATCGGAAAGCTGAATAAATAAGGTTTCAGTTAATGTATAGTGTGCATCAGGATCTGACAATATTTGGCCGAGATACAACTATTTGAAAACCTGGAATCTGAGGGTGCAACAATCGCCTTTAAAGTTGTCTAAATGAATTGTTAGCAATGCATATTACTGATCGAAAATTCAGTTTTGATATATTTACAGTAGGAAATGTATAAAATATCTTCATGGAACATGATCTTAACTTAATATCCTAAAGATTTTAGGCATAAAAAAAAAAAAAAAAACATGACTATTTTGACTATTGCTACAAATATACCCCAGATATTTAAAACTGGTTTTGTGCTCCAGGATCACAAATATTGTTTGAACATGTTATCAGAGTAAATATTCATTTAATTTTCAGGAAGTGCTACAAATCACTAAACATGGAGAAAAAAAGATGGCTTTAAATAGAAAATAACTTAAAAAAAAAAAACATTTAATTATAATAATATAATATTAAAATAAAAAAAAAAGTGAAGAGTGAAACCATATGAGGAAGAAACATAAAAGTGAAAAAAGGAAATAAAATGAAAAAAACTTTTTGAGGCTTCACACAATAAGTAAAAATATGCAAACAAGTTTGCATTCACAATAAATTCATAAAAACATTTACACATCCCAAACATGTACATTTTGAGAACTGCGGCCATTTATTATGAATAAGTGTATTAGAGCGAGCCAGAAACTGAAAAGAAAATGGACCGGCCGATATTTGTTAACTCTCAGAGTTCATTAACAAACACCACACAGCAGTTTTTGAGACTGGTGTAATTATAGATTATGAGCATAATGAAGTCATGTTGTGCTGGCGGCTGAAGAACTGTTTGTTCAGTTAACCAGCAAGATCAACTTTTCTGCTCATTCTAGATTCATAAACAACTATAGTCTTAGAGGATGATGGGCATTATGGTTATGATCATGTGATGTGAGAACTTGATGATCAGAACAACTTTTTACTTGCACTAATAGAATGCAGCAGAATATCTTGAAGCAGGATTGTGTAACTGCACCCGAATCCTAAATGTGTTTGTTTGTCGTGTTCTGCATGAATGGGGCTAATTCCGCTTCAATTAAAACTATGCCAAAATTATATTAAAACTGTTTCCCAATCACAAGACAGCAGAAGATGAATAAACATAACCAGCTTTTACGGTGAGGGAATGTGTTCCTGTTCAAAAACACCACTGAATACAATGAGCGGACAATATTTGTAACTTAATCTCATCTTAAAAAAAATGCAACGCTCATTGCGTGAGATGCAAAAAAAAACAATAAAAAAAAACAAAAAAAACAATGCAAGATCAGAGATCAAAGCAAAAAAAAAAAATCAATCCTGACTCATCCCTAGTTATAAAATGTGTTCCCAACCTTTGTTTTAACAAGCTATAGCGCCCCTCTTGTGGAGTGTGTCCCACTCACAGCCCGTGAAGCGTCTGTCTTAATGAGAGAAATAATGGCCCAAGAGATAGATGCACACACACACACACACCACTACTCACGTCAAAGAAATGTCCGGTCATGCCACAGCGGCGGCAGCATTTGTGCCAGTAAGCTCTCTCCAGACAGTCGTCATAAGTGTGGCCGGGCAGTGAGCAGTTCGAGCAGTGACGGTTCGGACAGGTCCTCAGTAAGTGTCCCCGAAGCCCACATAATGAGCAGCATGGCACCTTCTGCTCACACACACACAAAGTCACAATAAGGACAATTTTGAGTTGACTAGTGTTGTCAAAAGTACAGATGTCAGTACTGAAAAAAAAAAGCGACAATTCCAGAATTTCCCGCGGATTCACGAACAGCTCTGATTGGTCATTGTGTTCAGACACTCAACAGATATGTCTGTGATTGGCTACAGTGATCATCGTTTCATGTTCTTCACCGAGTGCTTGCACAGATACACACGGGAGCATTTGAAAGCCATGTCTATCAGCAGATGCCTTATATATATCATCTCATAGATGGATCCGCTGATAGACACGGCTTTCAAACAGCACTCAAAATGCTATGGTCACATTTTGAAATCTCTGTACTGACTGTTACCAACACTTTTAAGTTGCTATATGGCATTGTCTTTAAAGCATTAATGAATTATCCATTTTTATGTTATATCCAATGGGCTGATATTTGAAAGACTTGGTTCTGATTGGTCAATTGTAGCATTTTGCAAGAACAGCTAAATTAAATAGTTAACAGGTTTTTGGGCTAATGCAGTACTATAGGTGTCACTGAGTGGAGATGAGGGGGTCTCGATCTCTGCTGTGGGACAGGTGACTGAAGGGTGGATAATCGTATACCCTTGGTGTGGGACAGTTTTTAGAGAGATGGCCGGACTTCCTGCAGTTGTGACACGTGATGGATTTTTCAGCGTAGTAACGGTTTGAGATGCGCCTCGGGCCAGCTCCTTTATTACAGATCTGAGCCTAAACACACACACACACACAGAGAGAGACAAAATGGTAATCACCTCCTATGAAAGACAATCCTTAAAAATAACAATTATTTTCTGCTTAAAAAAAAAAAACAAATTGAAAAGTATATAAAATATCAATTTGAAATTTGATAAAATAAATAAATAAAAATAAATGCAACATTACCCATTTATCCTTTTCTGATATGGTCCAGTTCTTTTTATTCCCTTCATCGTTTGCATATTCTATTAAAAAAAAAGAACAGCACATGAGAAAAACAAACTGAAACCATCAACATGAATTTAGATAAAACTTTAGATTGTGTGATTATGTGTGTGTGTGTGTGTGTGTGTGTGGATAATACAGGAGGCCCACTCCCCTAATTTGACCTTCTTCTTTTTTTTTAGCTCACTCTCAAGAGACAGAGAGACAGTTACTACAGCAATACACAGCTGCAGATCAAGAAACACAGCTTTAAAATGCAGCACACACACACACATATAAAACTCCATTGACTCCAAAGTAATGAAAATACACAAAGCTGACCAGGGCCATCAAATTCAGCATAATAAAAAATTTACTGATGATAATTTCATAGCGTTTCATGCACAAACTGTACAAAAAATTCATGAAACAAAATTCTAATTCATATTTTCACACACAAAAAGAAACATTTAGACACACAAACACTATATATATATATATATATATATATATATATATATATATATATATATATATATATATATATATTTTTTTTTTTTTTTTTTTTTTACTTAAATGCAAAATATTAAAAATGGTCATAACGAAAACAAACCATATATATTCATTCATGAATGTCTTTTTTTTTAATCTACACACCAAAAAAATCATTGCAACAATGCCCCCCAAACATCCCTGAGGACCCCAGTACAATAAACAGGAAACATTTCCTTTAATCCTGATCCCCCACTTCTCACACACACACACACACCTCTGTGTCTCTACTAGGGGGAAATGCCTCGTCAGTCACGGCCCAGCAATCACACAAAGCCAGCGAAAGGAGGACTTCACTATGGTAATCCTGCCAGGCCAATTCACAATGACACACACACACACACACACATATATCAAAAGACACTATAATTTCCTTCTCATATGAATATTAGGAATATTTTCATAAATCCACCTAGTCTTCATCAAATACCCAATAATAAAATAGTATTTCTCCAATAGGCAACAACATAAAATAAACCTACCAGAGGGGGCGCTACAGAGTAAGCCAAAACCAACATCACACAAAACCCTTGCAGCGAGACGAAGATGGAGGGATGAGAAGAAAACAAGGGAGGGAGTGAATAGCAGAATAGCGACAGATGCTACTTGTATGTCTCATAGGCATGCTAATTAACAGAACCAACGAATAAAAATATGAGTTGTGCACGCAGGGTGCAACTTCATCAGTGTGTGTGTGTGTGTGTGTGTTTTAATGAATTCCAGCTGACTAATAGTCTGAGAGAGAAGAAAGCTGGCATGCACCCGGCCACCATCGTTGGGTCCATGGTTGAACAAAGTTTCAACTAGTTGCTTATTAGCATGCATATTACTATCATATTGGCTGTTTATGAGTACTTCTAAAACTCATTGACCACCCATGAGCCACCAGGAGCAAACATGGCAGATTTGAAATTTCATTACATACCGAGATTTATGTCATACTAACAAATTATTTTCTCTAGACATTATATGGATTTCTTTATTGTGCTCCATGAAATACCATCACTGTAGTCTCACTCAGCCAGACTTCTGACTATGGGCATGAAATTCACTCCACTTTGTTGTTTGCAGCTTGCGATTTTTGCATGCATTATGCATTTAAAAGAATCTGAGGCTCCCACCATTGAGCAAGGCATTTATAATGAGATGCATTTCCAAATGAAGCAGAATACTCAATGAGAGAAAAAAAAGGTAAAGCAGGATATTATTGACTTATCTGAAATGAATGGATCATAAAAAGCAGGCGTTCAATACCATAACGGAACAAGACCTTGATGTTGGATTGCATTCATTGGTGAAAACACAACAGTATCTAACCAAATCCAGAAACTGAAGGTCAAGTTCACCATTAAAATCATCTATGTGTCCTTTTCAAATTTATTGGCTAGTATTATATTACTGTTAAGTGGCAATACATTACTGCATTTATAACCAAAAAGATTTTAGAGAGGCTAAATCAAATACAACAGTAATAAAAAAAAAAAAATGCTTTAAATGCTAAACAGCTACGGTATGTGGTTATTCAGTTTATTTTCCCAGCTGATGTGACCTAGGTGATTTTAGCTGAAAGAGAGAGCATATTACACTCAAAACAATGCTGGGATGTTTTAACCTAACTTTGGGTCAAATATGGACTAAAACAACCATATGTGACCCAAAGTTGGTTTAAAACAACCCAGCATTTTTTAGAGTGTAACAACACAATAATTGCAACTTATCATCTCACAATTCTGACTTTTTCCTCAGAGTTGCATTTTTATATTAATCTATATTGTGTGATAAAAAGTTGCAATTACATTGATTTATTTTTTTTTATTCAGTGGCAGAAATGGGCTTCCGGGAGAAAGTGTATTAAAGGGATATTACACTTTAAAAAAGGAAACTGTCATCAATTACTCACGCTCATGTTATTTCATCCATTTTTATTTATTGATTTAATAGGGACCATATGCATTCATATAAACATACACCATGTAAATATGCCAGAATTAGTAACAACTACTTTTCATCTGCAGTCCCTAGCTTAGATTTTCATGTTGCATTTTTAAAAATAACAAACTTTCACGCTTCGAAAAAAATTTATAGACAATGTAAATGTATTCAATTTGAACAGTGTCTAGCAAGCAGGTCTGAACTTATGTTTTCCATATTTGATGTGCTCTGTGTGCGTAAATCACTGTTTATATGTGAATTAATGCAGCAATTAAAACGGTTTGTGATATGAAGAATTTGTGTCTCTTCGGACATTTTTGGGGCAATGGACTTTCAACGCAGGAACATATGTCTCAGATTTAATTCAAAATACATAGTGTTTTGAAGATAAATGAAAGTGTTTGTAAAGACAGCACATAACATCCCCAACTAAACCAGTGACACATGCATCCATCCTGAGCAACTCTCTCCGCACTCGTCTCCCTCGAATGAAACCATTCAGCCTCCTCCAGCAGACTCCCCGGCTCAAAGAGACGAAACATGGGACTGAACCCTAAAAAAGCTGATCAAAGCCTGAAGCAGGCCTCGCCGTTAACCAGTTCTGCAGGCTCTTTGTGCAGTGCTGTTGACTTCTGCCACTGGGCTTGCGGACGGGACAAAGAGAGCGGAAGAGGGGCCAGCAGTCAGATTAACACAGCCATTCATAACAATGGAGGCCGAGTGTGTGCGACCCCGTGCACCTTTGTGTGTGAGGGTGTATGTTTAAGAGAGGGAGAGAGAAAGGGATGGGAGAAGTTGCTCACGTTCAGTCCCACTTTTGGTTCTTATTGCAGGACACGAAAATATAGTCAGCCCTCCGATGGACCAGGGTCAATGTAAGTGTTTAGGGACAACTCAAAGAATGGTCACGTGACCTATTTGGCTAACATATACTTCTGTTCAACAGTTTGTTTGTTTAAAAAAAAAAAAAAGCTGAATAACTTTCTATTCATTAAAAAACCTTGGGGAAAAAAATTATTATATCAGTCTCCATAGATGTATTAAGCAGCACAAACACAAATAAGCATATTAAAATGATTTCTGAAGGATCATGTGACACTGACGTATCAGCTTTGAGTTGAAAATCACAGGAATAAATTACATTTATTTAAAAGAAATTACAAGATTTGCTGTTATTACTGTATTTTTAATCAATAAATATAGCCCTGGTGAACATAAGAGAATACAATTCTAAAAAAGGCAGTAGTATGAAAGTTTAAGTATCAAAAACTAATCAGTAATATTTTAGAAAGTATGCAAAATATTTTTTTGTTTTTGTTTCTTTGTCTGTATGAATTAATATTCTTTAGAGCTTGTTTGATATAATTTACAAATACTAAATAAAATATAAATATAGCCTATAATGTGTAATAATTATAATGTATAAATAACATAAAATTATAAAACGTTGCTAAAAAGCCTCACATTTTGTGGTTGGACAAGTCAAAATATATTATATATATATATATATATATATTTTTTTTTTTTTTTTTTTTTTTTTTTTATCATAAAATAAGTTTGAAACTAAAATCTTTTTTTTTTTTTTTTTTGCATAGTATTGATCACATCAGTTGTTTCCAACTGATTTCTCAAGTTGTATGAAAACGTATGTAGACAGAAGTCTTATTTAACCTCCAAGTAGAATGCAAAATGAACTATGGCTGGTCGCATTCTCTTCCTGTCTAAGAGGCGTTTCTTGGCCAGAATAAGCTGCGATGTGGACCAGACTCTTTGCCGTTAAGTCATAGGTCTGGTTTGTGAGACTATGATACAGAGAAGCATAGATGCCCCACAGAAGGGCAGTCATGGGGGGTCAGCAGCCCTCACAGACCCCCTAAAAAACACTTGACATGGACCACAGAGCAAATGCATTACGTCCCTATTCACCCTGCCTAGAGCAGACCTTAATCCAATCAAAAAGTGATCAAACACACACACACACACACACACACACACACAGCATTCACATCTGCTTGACCAAAGGCATGTCTTTCTCTCCTCCATTTCCTCCAATTCCTTCATCAGCTAAATAATCTCCTCACTCATACTCATGATCAATCAAATGAAATGAAATGAAATCAGCGAGAGAACAGGAAATTAATGTGGGAATGGGAAAAAGATGTGTTGCTAGCCGGATTCAAACACTTATTTCCCACCATCTACTAAGCCACAACTCTGTCCTCTCTGTTCCTTCATGCTGTTTTTTATTCTTTAAACCTTTGTCTTTATATCAGAAATGCCAGATTTACATCCACACGGGCAATTAATCTCTACTTGACGGAGGAGACGGAAGGCAGAATTCAAATGAGCGGTGCAGTGAAATGCATCATGGTCCATGAACAGACCACAGTGAGTTAGGTGAGCAGTGGTGAATGTGAGTGTGAAAACCAAACAGTGTGCAACAACGCCACACTTCAAAGACAAAATATACACACGGGGTACTTCACTACATGAGAGTGCAGAAAACATATTCACTAGTGTTTCACACTCGACTAAATTCAAGCATCCGGTTGGATCACAAACAGAACATGCTGGAAGAGAGGACCAGGACATCAAATCAAGCAGAAAGAGACAGACATGTTGAGATGTATCCCTCTCAGTCAATACATCATCATGTACAGGTCGATTATGGATTACAGCGGCACATTTCATTTCATGCTCAGTCTTCATGTTTGCAGCTCTGCTGTGGAGCCTTGCAACATGGATTACGCTGATATCTCTATTGCACACATACACACAACTTTATCACCTTATCTTTGGAAGACACACACACACAGTTTCTATATTGTTTTTAAAGGGACAGTTCATGTAAATCTGAATTCTGTCATAAGTTACTCACTTGAATGCCTCGATTTCACCAGAGACACATAAAAGTAGAATTTATTCAAAAATCATTACGCAACTCTTGCCATACAAGAAACAAATCATAGACACCGAAAACTATTAAAAAACAACAACACTTTTAAATATAAAGGTTCTTTGTTGGCATCTATGGTTCCACGAGGACCTTTACATTAAAAGCGTGGCTTTAGTGTTGAAAAAAGATCTTTAAGATTATTGAATGTTCTCCATGCTAAGACAATTATTGTTTTTTTAACAGCTGTCCACTGAATGGTTTTTTAGGGGCATATATATCACTTAAAAAAACTTTTGGAAGCTGTGAGTGTATGGAAATATTATAGTTCATATGACCTGTGCACTATATTGCAATTTTTCTCAAGCCATATAATAGCTATTTGTTACAAAAACAGCCAACATTTAACTCATTATTCAGGATGAATTGAAATATGTTGGAGTAAATATTATAAACGATGTGTTAAAAGTCCTCGAATTTTGTGTTCCAACAAAAATGTAACAGCAATGCCAAGTAATGCTATCTAATACATAAATATGAATTATGATAGAATTAGCATGTTTTGTTTGACTTTGTGTATGCATGCACAATTTTCTATGGTTATATGCATAAAAAAAAAAATCATAACCATATCATAACCTTTTTTTGGCCTCTATACATACACAGGCATGTGTCAAATAACTTGTATCATAACATTATGATCCCTCTCTTAAATAATAAATACATATTTTGTGTAGCCCATGTATAATTTTGGGGCCAAAATTTTTCCTGTAATTGGCGTTTTTTAACCCCAAAAAATAAAAAATACAAGCAAAAATGTTGGGTTAGTTGGTAGTAATATAATTAGCATTAAAAGGAAAAAGTTAAAGGAATATGAAATCAGGTAAATGTTCATTAACGATGGTGTACAGTAAGGATATCCTCAAGTCTGCCAAACAATCTGACAATCAGTCCATATTACACCAACTCTGCTGGTACAAGAAGATACTGTGGCATGTGGACAAATCCGTGCCTTCTACCCCAGGTTCATCATGGCACACAGTGCATGCTGCCACGATCATGGCATTCCTGACTCCTCGTGTAAAGAGGGAGGTGGGGCAGGTGGCCAAACCTGTCTGTCAATGTGCCATTGCCTCTTGCAACCCAGGGGGGGCCCAATTACTGCCCAGCGGGGCACGGTATGGCAACAGCATGGCGGAAACAAGGCAACCATACGCTCCAATCAGAGTGGCAGACGATTAAGTGACAGGGGATGAGGGAAGAGAGTCACATGGGACTGAGAAAAGCACACGCACACACTCAACATCACTCCTTGTACTTGGTAATCTGATGTCAAGATAATGAAAAAACAAAAACAAAGCCTTCAACCATAAAAAAACCAAAGTTCACCAAAATTCAAATCTGTCCTTATTTACCCTCATATCATTCCAATCCTATAGGACTCTCCTTCCTAAGTGGCAAGGCAAGGCAAAAGCTTTGAAAATTATACAAAAATTGACTTAATTAAAATGAATGTAAAAACAGTTAGAAATAGAAAAGGATTTTTGGAACACAAAAGGAGAAATTCTGATTTTTTAGAACAGTGGCCAAGGGCTTATCAAACTCCAAAATGAACAAAAAAAAAAACAATTCAAATTTCTATTTGTCAATATTAACTTTGTTCAAAATTATAGCTCTCAAATCGCATTCATATTGGAAACCATATATTTTCTGAGAGTAAAAACTGATGTTTTTGTCTATTTCTAACACAAAGCTTCAAAGGAGTCTGAATACATTGTTTATTTAAATATTAAAAACTAAATTAAAAATATTCATTATAAATTATATTATTTTATATTATAAATTATATATAAATTATTAAATCAATTATAAAAAAAATAATCATAAAGTATTATTATTTTTAAGTCGTCTGATCTAATTTGGTGTTGATTTTATGTCATTTTTAGAAGCTTGATAACATATGCTTTTGTTTGCATGGTCAAAAACAGCTCTAGTTTGTGTTCCATGGAACAAAGTCATAAGGGTTTAATAATGACATGAAGCTACAAACAAAACAAATGCAAAAAACATAATGGACAGAATTGTTATGTACTGTAAACATTCATAACTCTGCATGAACTTACATTCATTTAAGAGTGATTACAGAAATTCATCTAAATCCAGTAATGTTAGAAACAGATGAAAAAAATAATGATGCAAAGGATGTAAACTTGATGCAAGAGTACTGGTAGTCAGACTGCACGTGCATCGATAGAAACAGCTTGTGTGCACATGCACATCTCAGTCATGCTCAGTCACTCGTCACAACGCTAGTCTGTGACAAACCTGCTTTAAAAGCCCACCAGAGAAATGTGTCCCCAGCTTGCCCTGCCGTACAAATGAGAACAGCACTGAGACACCATGCATATGCTTAAATATGCTAAATACTATTGCAGCAGTTTTGGCACCAGTATCAGATGTATAGCTTGTTTCTGAATGTATTTGAGATGCATGAACATCATTACTAGACACCAATCTGTTAGCATGTTCTATACAGTGTATATATATTTCAAAACTGTGATTCCCTGTGTGGACAGTTATCTAATATTCCAAACCTTTAGTTTTCCTTCTGCTTCCACGACGTATTCACAAACATACGAGAAGGAAAAATTAAACGCTTAATAAAGCCACTAGCTTGCGACTTCAATTCTCCTCTGGGAATGTTTTTCTATCGGGCTGAAGGGCAGATCGACTTTTCATGATTGTTATTATACGAAAAGAGATAAACTCCATCATTAATCGGCTACATTCCCTTTCCCTTACCACTGATAGGAAGAGAGAAGGGCTTTTCTGCTTCCCATCCAACCCACACTGTAATTAGGCCTCCCTTACATTCACTCACTCACTAAAATGTAAACGTGCACACACACACACACACACACACACACACACACGGGATGCGAGAGACAGCCGTGTTCAGCAAATTAAAAAAATTGTCATTAAGTGGAATTTACCATAATGCTGCTTTATCTTTCTGTGGCTGGGGGGGCTGATGAACTGTGTGTGTGTGTGTGTGTGTGTGTGTTATGGTTCTGGGGAGTGTGTGGGAAGTGGGGCTTCTGTAAATTGAAAAAGAAGAATAATCCTGCCCTTTCTATTGCCCTCTTCAGTCTCTCTCTCACACACACACACACACACATACACACACTGCAAATCCATAGCCATTGGGGTAATTAAATAACAGCGCTTTAAGATTCTAATTTGTTTTTTTTATTTTCCTGCCGTAGCCCATAACTGGACTTTGGGAAAGGTGGAAACAATAAAGGATGGATATGAAACAAGTGGAAACAGAAGACACACACTCAAACACACATACACATTAAATATAACCAGACATATTAGATTAACAAACATAAAGCTGGCATTATTAAAAACGATATCTCAGTCTGGAATTATAACGAAAGACAAAGGGAATTATTTCTACTTTTCCCTCAAGAGATCCAGGAAAAATCCAGGTGGGGGGGGGGGGGGGGGGATTGTGGATTCTGGGAGGACTGCACTGCTCAGCTCGGACCACCTGGAATAAAATATGAGTTTGGGTGGGGTTCGGTTCCATCAGACTGACAGCAGGCAGCACGCGTTAAAATATCCGTTGCATTGAAACAAACGCAACAAATGCGGCGTTTCCACACACGGAGCATCAAGGAATACTTCAACAACGATCTAAATCCCATGTTGTTAAACAGGAAGCATAAAAGAAAGACACTTTTGCCTATTTCCGACAAAGTTATACAAGCAGATAACTAGTTACTGTACAGACTAAACTAACTAAGTGATCACAAAACAATAATAATAATAATACACTAAGACTAAAAATCTACTTACAGTGAAAGTCTATGGAGAAAAATTGTTAATTTGCCTCTCAGACTTATCAACACATACTTATTTTTGTGTTTATGTATTATTTAAACTATTTGTGGTATTTTCTGCGTACTGAACGGAGAACATTAAAACGTTTTAAATGCTACTTCAATAAAAATACTGTTTTTCTTATGAACATTGTAGGATAAAGTCCCATTACAAAAGTAGGTTCTCTCAGTGCCCTAAAAGAGATTATTTTATACGAATTACTATGAACATTTCTGTCCAAATACCATTATTGTTTAGAGTTAAAATTACAAACCTATCTAGATTTAAGCTCCGTTCACACCAAGAATGATAACTATAAATATAATGATATTAGCGTCCACACCAGCAAGTGATATCGTCCCAAGCTCGTTACAGTAGGATGGATTCTGATTGGCTGTCAATGTTTGTATCATTCATCCATTGCAGTCAGATTCACAGAGGAAGGTTTTTTTATGTAGCTTTTAAGTAGCATCATTAAATGATTAGCAAAATTTCACAATATCTACATCAATTTAAAGTGATAATTAATGGTTAATTAATGGTAAATAATGGTAAATAATGGTTTGTGACAGCATCCTGTTCTTCCCTTCCAATAAAAACCCTAAGAGGATTCTTTTAAACAATTGGAAACCATTGTATTATGGGGTTTCTGAATGTAAAAATCAATCATCAATAGAATATGATACAAAATAGCATCAGATGATAATAAGCTTTTTAATGAAAGGAGTGATGTTTGCATGTTTCCATTAAAACTTTTTAAATAAACGGATAATTAATGCATTTTATAAAATACTTAAGAAAATTTTGAAAAGTCTCCCACTGACTTGCATTGTTAAAATGATCACCATTTAAAATCTAACTAACATTGCTTACATCACTGAAATATCTGGTGCACAAAAGCAGCATTACATGATGACTGTAGTCTACAGATAACAGAAAACAAAAGCATATGCATGGCATCTCCAAAGCCAAATTGTATTATGTTAATCTTTACTTGTGAACAACAAACAAATTGGCTTTTTGTTTTTTTGTCCCCATCAGAAGATGCTTTAGCAGGTAGTGTGAATATATAACCCTAAAGTGCCCTTGCACCATATATCGGAAAATCCCATTACACCCAAAGGGATTTGCCAATTGAACTGAGCGTATTTATATGATAGGGTTTAGGGTTGTGGGCTAGATGCATATCATTTGTACATGAAACCTGCATATCATATGCATGCCAACAAATGTTGTATCATATACATGGGAAAACCGCGTATTATGCACATGACAAACACATGCATATATTCACGCCAAAGTCCATTTTTGCGCATCAATATCACAAGCTTTTGTTTTTTATGTATTATTTATACACATTTTCATGAGACTGGGCTCTACCAACAGGAGGTTTCTTTAATACACCTTAACGTATGCCTAATGCTCTCACTAATACCTCTCTATTTGAATGTAGTCACTTAAGGCAAAGCCTTTATGGGAAAAATCTATTAAATATGCCATCAAAGAGTACCGGTGGTTTAGCCTAGAAAAGGATTACATTCAGGACCCCTCGCTCTCTCTCTCTCTCTCTCTCTCGCTCTCTCTCTGGTGCATGACAGAGACAGAGACAGAGAGAGAAAGAAGAGGAAAATATATATATAAAACAGGGGGTTGAGAATAAGATTTTTAGATTAGGCCTAATGCTGAATAAATATGGAGAGATTTGCGGGAGGAAAGTCAGTCACGCTCGGTACCTCGTAAACACTCTTCATTTCTCCTTCTGCTGGTCCACCGGGCCACTACGCTGGTCAACAGCGCCAACCCAATTACTATTGATCACCACACTTCAGGAAAATGAGAGAGAGGAAGAGAGCGAGGGTAGGAAGGTAATAGACAGATAGACATCCAAATCCATTCAAAAGCGAGCGCCACTTTGGCCTGCTCACTCTGGAGGCCAAGCACAGTGAATACTGTGAAGGGTGCGGTGTTACCGTGTACTCATTTAGTGCAC